>NC_056745.1:307854141-308071641 GCF_019279795.1 Protopterus annectens | reverse complement strand
CCCACTTCTGAAAAATCTCTTCCATCACAGATTGTTTGAGAGACCACTCGTGTGGCATGGGGATAGCTCTGCTCAACCTGTCCGCTGTCATGTTGGACTTCCTGGGGATATGCGCTGCTATCAGAAACCGCTGAGAAGAGATCGCCCATTGCCAAAGTCTGAGAGCTTCTCGACACAGGGGATAGGACTTGGTTCCGCCCTGCTTGTTGATATACCACACTATGGACATATTGTCCGTTCGGATTGCAATAGTCCCCAGGGGAAGAGTGTCTTGGAGGGCTTACAACGTCAAAAGCACTGCTCTCATTTCCAGGACATTTTTGTGCAGGTGGCATTCGAAAGGTTGCCATGTGCCGTGGCCTGTCCTGCCCTGAAAATACCCCCCCACACCCGATCAGGGAGGCGTCCGATGTGACCATGGCGACCGGAGAGGGGGGAATAAAGGGTCTGCCTTGATGGACTTGACGGGAGCTCATCCACCAAGAGAGATGATTTTTACAAATTGGAGTTATCATGATCTTGTAGTGCATGGGGAGTTGTTGGAAAGACCATTGGGCGAAAAGCATCCACTGAAGATGCATGTAAAAACGGGCAAGAGGAAGAAGTGTGATGGCGGCCGCCATGAGCCTTAATACTTTCAGGACATACCTGGCTTGAATTCTGTCGCTCTGAAGCAGAACATGGACATGATTTTGGATATCTAAAATCCTTTGATCTGTTAGCTTTGCTGAAAGCTGCATGGTGTCCAAGTTGGCGCCTATAAAGGTAATAGATTGACAAGGCGACAAGGCAGACTTTTCAAAATTTATAGTGGTGGCGGTGAGGAGCCAGTCGTCTAGATATGGAAACACCTGGAATCCTTGATGCCTCAGGTGAGCCGTAACCGCTGCCATACATTTGGTGAACACTCTGGGGGCTGTAGTGAGACCAAAGGGCAGGGCTCTGAATTGGTAGTGACTGGCCCCCAGCCGGAAGCGGCGAAACCTCCTGGAGTGCCTGTGAATTTTTATGTGATAGTACTCGTCCTGAAGGTCCACAGAGCACATCCAATTGTCCTTGCCCAGAAAGGGTAGAATGGACTCTAGCGTGACCATCCGGAATCTTGTCTTTTTTACAAACTTGTTTAGTTTGCTGAGATCTAATATTGGTCTCCAGTCCCCTGTTTTTTTTGGTACCAAAAAGAACTTTGATTAGACTCCGGATCCTATTTGGTCTGCTGGGACTGGCTGGATGGCCCTTTTTGCTAGTAGTTTTGAAATTTCTAGCACTGCTTGTTCCCTTAGACTGGGTGGAACGTCTGGAAGGGATCCCTTTTGTTGAGTTGGGGTTTGGATAAAGGGAATTTTGTAACCCTAGGATATAACCGACTGTACCCATTTGTCTAAAGTAAGGGAGAGCCAGTCTTTTGGGTACAGTGATAATCTTCCCCCGACTGCCTCCGAAGGTGGACAGTCGGGCAACATCTCAGGGATGTTGGAAGGGTTTGTCAGAGAGAGACTCTCTGTTACCCTGATTCTGCGGACCCCCTCTGCCTCTTGGGTGGCGTCTGTTGTTGTTACCCCCTCTGCCTCTGGGGGTAAACTGACCTCTTGTGTCAGGCGTGACTCCTTGTGATTTGCGGAACCACATTTTTCCACCCTTTTGACCCTTAGGATATGGTGTGGAAGGGGTGGAGAAACGGACTTCTACGGCAGAAAGAGTCTTGCCATCTTGCTCGCATCTGGTCAAGGTGTCTTTCACTTGAGGGCCGAAGAACGTCGAACCATCAAAGGGTGAGTTAGTGAAGGACGCCTTGAAGGGGTCTGCAAAATTACAAAGCCGCATCCAGGCGTGACGCCTTAAGGCCACACCTGTGCCTGCAGCCCTACTTGCTCCATTGGCTGCATAGGAAATGAGCCGCAAGGAGGAGTTAACAATGGAGTTTAGGGTTTCCAGCTGTGAGTTAATTTTCTGTTGGGACCCAGCAGCTGACGGATCCTGTAAAACTTCACCCAACTCTTTGAGAACATCTCTCTGAAGGCAGGTGAAGTGACACAAGTAACTCAGCGACCGCATGGCAAAGGTCGCTGAAGAAAACATCCGCTTGCTGTACCTATCCATAGTCCTAGAATCCTTGTTAGGAGGATGGATAGGTACTGAAGGATCAGCTTGTTCCTTCTTGGTGGCTGCAGCCACCACCATGGCATCAACCGGGACACCTTTTGTTAGAAATTGCCTGTCCGCTGGAGCCGTAATAAATTTAGAAGGCCTCCGTGGGGTGGGTTCCACCGAATCCGGGGCCGTCCACGCCTTCCGTGCCACCACGTCCATAAGGGGGTCGAAAGGTGGAGACACCCAGGAGGTGGAGGGTCGAGAACCAAACACCTCCAGGTAAACCAACTCATCCTCAGAAGGATTAAGGGACGACCAGTTCCCCCTCTGTTTCAGGATTTCAAGGATGTCTGAGAAAGAGACATCCTCAGAGGGGGACCTTGGGGATCCTTCTGACTCATCCAAGTCAGTATCTGATGTAATGGACTCAGGGGGGTCCACATGTTTCCTCTTACATGTCCTCTTGCGCGGTGGTTCACCTGATGGGTCAGGAGAAGCCTCGGAAGAGGAAGATATTCCTAGTGGGGAAACCTGAGGCATTGGATCTCTGGGTCCAAGAGCAAGAGAGCGGGAAGAGACGTCAGCAGGCACTGTAGTGGGAGGAGCTGAAGGAGCTGTTGATCGTGCCCTGGGGATAGTACACTCCTCATCACCGCGAAGGCTCCCCTATCAGATAGGCCAGAGGGCTCCTGCTCCGAAGAGATAGGAACCCCAGGCCGCACCAAAAGGGATGGCTCCGAAGCCGATGTCGGGGCCGAGCTCATCAGCGCCGATGCTCCGAGAGGTAGAACGGGGTCGGACAAGAGCCACTCACCCCCTCGGAGCAGGCAAGAGAGACCAGGCACCCGGATCTCTCCAATGAAGGTATCAAGGAGGAGATTGGAGCAGAAGACGATGGAGCCGAAGGGGGAGGTAACGGCTCCGACGCCACAACAGTCACGGCTCCGAGGAGCTCTGCTCCGAACTCTGAGGGAGAGTCGAAGGAGGAATAGTAGGTAGAGTTGAAATAGCCACTGTCTGATGAGATGGGCTATGAAGCATTTGGGCCAGTGTCTGAGACTTTAACAGTCTACTGACCACTCTCTCGAGGTCATGGTCGGAAAGCCTGGATGACCGAGAAGAACGGCTCCGATGGCTCCGCTCCGAGAGCAAGGGCGACCCTGGAGCCGAATGGATCGATTCCAGAGATGGAGATCTGGATCTTTTTCTGGAGATGGATGGAGCCGAAGGAGCCGAAGATACGTTGGCTCAAGTCAGAACCGACCGTTAAAGTAAAGGCTCAGCAGTATCGGCGCTGAGTGGAGCCGAAGTTGGAAGCTGTGGCACTGAAGCATCGGCTCCAGCCGGAGCCGATGTTGCCACAAATGATGAGCCAGCAGCCGAAGGCTTAGGACTCGGAGCCGACGGTTTTGCTGGCTTCGGGGGCTTCCCCGGCACGGACTTAGGCGGGGAGCCCTTGGGCTTTAATAAGCCCCTTAAGATTAATTTGTTCCTGCGCTCCTGCAGGACTCTTGGGCTGAATGCATGGCACACAGAACAAGAGTCCTGCAGGTGCAGGGGTCCCAGGTAGTAAACACAAGAAGTGTGACCATCTGTCAGAGACATCTTCTGACAGCACGAGTCACACTTCTTGAAGCCTGAGACCTTTGTGTCCTTCGACATAGTACTGTCAAAGAAAAGGCACAAGTAAAAAAGGACACACACACACACACACACACACACACACACACACACACACACACACACACACACACACACACACACACACACACCCAATCCAAGCAAACTAGTTAAACAGGGATAGACAAGCACACCACAGACACAGCAGAGAATCCCTGTCAGGAACTAGGAAAGAAGCAGGCCTAAGGCCTAAAGTAGGGGGAGGGATTAAAAGGATAAAAGGGGGAAAAAATTTTAGCACTAATGGGAAAAGGGATGTAATATAACTGTTAGCTAACTAAACAAAGAAAGGGAGTGGGAAGGCTAAGTTTCAAAGGTGACTTTGAAGTAAAGAAATCCCAACACTTACCAAGAGCCGGTAAAATGCACCTCATCAGCGAAGCGGCAAACGAGATCTGGGTAGCTATTGCCTAGCATCTTGGGATATAGGGTTGCCTCGAGCCGGTAAAATTAGCTCTCGAGCTTTAGTAAGTGGCCGAGTCGGAGCCGAGGTTCGGCTCCGAACCCATCCAGCAAGAATGAAGGCGAGATTGACAACTGAACATCTAGATTTCTGGATATTATGCTTCTTAAACAATTGAGCCTCAATGGTTTTATTGTTCTTAGGGTTAGGCTGCAACAAACTATAAGAAATAGGTATCCCTGCCTATAGTTTGTCTGGAAAGTAGTCTTTGAGCAGGTGAGCCAAGAATATTGTCACGGGGTATGTTTCTGAGATTATGCAAATTCAAGAACACATCGGTATTATCATGCTTTGACCTTTCAAGTAATTGCTTTGCACTTTGCACTGCACATTCGGCTAGATCATTGGACTGAGGATATTCAGGACTACTAGTGACATGTACAAAGTCCCAGTCTTTTGCAAATTTCTGAAACAACTGGCTAGTGAATTGAGTACCATTGTCAGAAAAAAGTTTGTGTGGACTACCATGAACTGAGAAATGACATTTCAGCTCAGTAATGACATCAGTGGATGTTACGTTAGGCAGTAGGTCAATCTCAAACCAATTTGAATAAGAGTCTACCAAAACTAAGTAGTGCTGATTACTCCACTCAAAGATATCAGTTGCTAGAGTAGACCAAGGTATTTCAGGAACTGGACTTAGCTGAAGTGGTTCTCTTTGCAAATACGGTTTAGTACTACTGCATACTGAACAAGAAGAAAGTACTCTTTCAATGTCTTTCAGTAATGAAGGCCAAAATACTAATTCTCTAGCTCTTCTCTCAGCGGATGTGGACACTGAGTGATCACAATGCAAAATCTAGATATATTACTGTTGTAAGGAATCAGGAACGACAATTGTAGGACCTTTGACAATAATAAAATCTTCCATCAACAATTCATCTCTTTAAGGAAAATACATTTGCAATTCAGGTGGTACACTAGATTGCTTTGATGGCCATCCAACATTAATATAGTGACTGAGCTTTTGTAAAACTGGATCAGTCTGAGTGTAATCTCTTAACTCATCAAGTCTAATGGTGGAAAAATTATGTACTGATATCCCATCTAAATCAAAATTCTCTGTGTCAAGCTGTTCTGTTGCATTTCTAGGTGATCTGGATAAAGTATCAGCCAGACAGAGCAATTTGGCTTTTGTGTAGACCATTTTGAAATTGTACTTTTGCAATTTGAGCATCATTCTTTGTAATCTCGCTGGAGCAGAATACAAAGGCTTCTTTAGAATAGTAACTAGAGGTTGGTGGTCAGTTTCAATCTGAATAGCTCGACCATAAATATAATCATGAAACTTGGGACATGCAAATACTATTGCCAAAAGCTCCTTCTCAATTTGAGCATAATGCATCTCAGTTTGCTTTAGTGTTCTAGATGCATAGGCTAATGGTCTGCCCTCTTGAAGTATAACTGTGCCTAGACCAAATTTTGAAGCATCACAGGAAAGAGTAACTGGTTTATTCACATCATAGTATCTTAGCATAGGTGGAGTGTCAATTTTCTGCTTGAGGTTGTCAAATGCCTTCTGGTGCCATTTAAACCATGACCATACAACATTTTTGCATGTGAGCTCTCTTAAAGATGCTGTCACCTCACCGAAGTCTGGTATAAATTTGCCTAAATAGTTGACCATGCCCAGGAAACGCTGTACAGCTTGCACATTATCTGGTGCTGACATCTCAAGAATAGCTGCCTGCTTGGTAGGGTCTGGTCTCAAGCCTGTACTCATAAACAAACATCCTACATATGTAACTTCTGGAAGTCTGAATTTGCACTTCAGAAGATTGAGCTTCAAGTTTACTTCACGTGCTCTGTCTAGAAATTTCTTGAGGTTTCTGTCATGCTCTGCTTCATCACTGCCTCCAACCAATAGATCATCTAGTATTGTGGCACAAGGATAACCTGAAAAAATTTGATCCACTGCACTCTGAAAGACTTCACTTGCAGAATTTATTCCAAACAGCATCCTCAGGAATCTGTATCTGCTAGATGGAGTACCAAAAGTAGTTAGAAATGAGGACTTCCAATCCAGCATTACTTGCCAAAATGAACTCTTTGCATCCAAAAACAGAAAATTCAGTGGCATTCGGTATTGGAGCTGCAATTTCTTTGACTGTGCGCATTGGATGATATGGTCTCCTTAATGCTTTGTTCAGATCTCTTGGGTCAATCCATATTCTGATTTCGTCTGAGCCTTTTTTATGAGTGGCTACCATGGATGACACCCATTCAGTTGGTGCTGTGACTGGACAAATCACACCTTGCTACACCATATTAACCATCTGAGCCTTAACTTTATCTTGCATAGCTATTGGAACTCTTGTTGATGGTATGACTACTGAAGTGACCTCTGGGTCTAACTTCATGGAATACAAAACTGGAAGTTTGCCTAACTTGCCATTGAAAACATCAGCATCTGAGAAAATGGCTTCGGAGAAATTAGATCTCAGAAATGCACTTACATGATGAACTTCTTCAGCAAAAGAAAGCAGATTCATTATTACACTATCTTTGAGACCCAATAAAGATTGCACTGATCTTTGGATTACATAGAATAACAAGTTGTAACAGTTCTTGGCCAAATAACATGAAAGCATCACTGAACCTTCGGTTTGAATTTCTTCACCTCCATAAGCAGCAAGTCTCGCACTACTGGTTACACTGAGTTGTTGGTCAGTTCTCACTCTAGCAAATGTGTCTGCTGATATAACATGACAGTTTGAACCAGTGTCTACTTTGAGCTCTGTGCATTTTTCATTAATTCAGACTGCACAAAACACTTCACTTCTTGTTAATAAGTTCACTGCATCAACTCTTTCACCAAGTACTGATACACCATCTACATAGAAACTGACTGCTTTGGCTCTACTTGATCAACTTGCATTTTTGTGTGACCTTTCCTTACGACTGTGTGAGGCTTACTTGATTTGCAAAACATTTGGAAATGGTTCATTGCTGACCACATGCTAAGCACTTCTCTCTTTTAGACTCATGATTCGTACCACAAGTGCGACAGTCAACAATAAAGCTAGATTTGGGTTTTACTGATTCATGCTTGCACTGCACTGAGCTGGTGCAAGCTCCTTTCTTACAACTTTCTGGAAAGCCACATGCCTTCTTTAGAAACCCTGTAGCTAACACTTGCTTAGACCTGCTCTTGTTTGCCACATGTTGCATACTATCTACATTTGCTCTGGAGCCAACTGAAACCATGCTCTTGTCAGTCGCAAGCATACTTGTGTGTTTTTCTGTCATCTCGTGGATTTGACAAATCTCTATGGCTTTGTTCAATGTTAAATGTCATGAAGTAAAATCTTTCTCACATCACACTTTTAAAACCACACACAAGCCTGTCCTTTATTAGCTCTTCCTTTAAATCACCAAATCAACACATTTTAGTTCTGTTTCTCAAGTCAGTTATATAAGCTGCAAATGCTTCCCCTGGTTTCTGATCTCATGTGTAAAACAAATGCCTCTCTAATGTAATATTCATCTGGGGGTTACACATTTCTCTGAACTTGTGCTTCAAACACTCGAGGTCTTCCTTGATTCAGCTTGTAAACAATATGATGGTCTGCACCTTCTCCTTTATATACTGCTGGTGCATACACAAATGAATGCTCCCTTACTATGGCCTCTGACCCAGTTAGATTTAGCAAAATGAATGCCCTCATGCATGCATCTTTATCTGCATAAGCTGCTTGTATAAAAATATCATACTCTTGTTCAAATATTCTCCAGTTCTCTGCAATATTATGATCAAGTACAAGTGGTAGGGGTTTTCAAAATCTGTCTGCCATATTAACACATACCAGCGAAGGTTTTGCAAATAAGCACAAACATACACTCATATACATATGCCGGAAACTAATGCCAGTATTTGTCCAATGCCTTTGTTCTCTGAACTTATACCTTTTGGGCTTTTGGAATCATGCGGATGAACAAACTCGGAGTACCTTCGAATAACTAGACTTTACAAAATAAACTTCTCTGGTGCTTTGGTACTTTTGTAATATCATTGGAAAGGCTAAAATGCTAATGTTATTTATCACCATTTGCTAAAGTCACTTACTATCATTTTAAGAAACATTCGATAACTTTACAATGCGACTAATTAACTCACGAGCACTGTAATACTCTTGTAATGTCATCTTCTGCAAGAAAACACCTCTAATTAGTGTAAGAAACATGTCAAGTAACTGCACAATGTGAATAAATCAAACATCTGTTGCCCACAACTCAATAAATTTTTGAAGTAATTGCATTTTGCGAATAACTGCATACAGCACACTTAAATGTCCCCAAAATAGTGGTATCTTGCTAGGCAACTCTTTATAGTAAAAGAAGCACTCTGTAATGGCGGCACTTTGTGAATAGACACACCCAACTTAAGAAATTTTTCAAAATGGCTTTACTTTGACTGTATTTCCCAAAATAGTTGCACTTTGCACACAATAAATTCTTTGAAATACATGCACAGTAATAAGCACACACTGTAAGCACTTTTACACACTTTGAGATACTTTGAATAAACTTTAGTTATGCCCTTGATACAATACAAAGTCGTAGTTTTGTCCAAACATAGCACTTTGCCAAAACACATACAGTCTCCTTGCTCTATTTTTGCTTAATGTGCCCCTTTTTTCTTATTTGTTGTTATATTTGTTTTTGCTTGTTTAAGCCCTTTCCATGCCCAATGTACTTTTTTTGTGCTCTTTTTACTCTAAACATGCCCAGCTTTGCCTTAAACATACTCATTTTACTTTAAGCATGCTTGTTTTGAATGACTTCATCAAATACTTTTATTTTAAACATTTTCTTTAGTTAACAAACTTTTTGTGCTTTTCACTTGCCTGATAATATGGACTGTGCCCTTGTAATGCCCCTTTTTTGTCTTTTGTGTCAAATAAAAGGTTTGTGCTATTTCTCATTACCTTTGATACTTTCTGGCTCTGTTTGTGATCTTTTCTCTCAGTTTTACCTTCACTGTCGTCTTTGCACCTCATGGCTCCAAATATTCTTCTGTCGTCAATCCCACTTCTGACACCATGTTGCTCTCCTACCTCAGACACAATAGAAGAGTCTTCATGGGTTCTGTTTTAGCAGCTTTATTTTAAACAAACACATCACTATAGAGGCTTACTCATTTTAACTGAAGTAACTTATATACAAACTAACAACTGCGATCATGCATGCTCTCTCTCTCTGGCTGCTCCTTCAAAATGGCACTAAGGATTGCATGTGTCTGGAATTTACACGTGAATGTACAGCCTCATATACTTCTTAAAGATATAGCAAATACAGACTTGAACGCTGATCTACACAAGGTTTCCATATTTCAGATGACTATTTGATGCTTATATGTCTCTCTCTTTATATATATATATATATATATACACATATATATATATATATATATATATACATACATATATATACACATATATATATATATATATATGTGTGTGTGTGTGTATATATATATATATATATATATATATATATATATATATATATATATATATATATATAAAGTGTTCATCCATACATTTTTCCCTGCTGTTTGTTTTTTTCTGTAGTAAAAGTAAACACCAAGAGTTTTGACACTTTGTTAAGAAATGTTGCCTATCCATGTCTAAAACTATGTCAACAAGCAAAATTTAAAACAATTCATGGCCATTTGGAGTATATCATGCAGAGTGAAAGAATAATGACAACCTTCTTTCTTTGAAGAAGATGAGGCAGCCCATTTAGATAGCACAGTAGTCTTAACTGAAGCCATCCTCATAGTGTGGGTGAAGAAATATCACTAGGTCCTTTTTATGCCATTTGGCAAAATATGCTAGTCTTTGGACCACTCAACTGTGAATGGTGGTATATGATAACAAATTCAGCACAACATGACAATGCAACTTCTCATCTCTGGAAGTAGTTATACCTTGTTAGTTGTTCTGTGTTACCTTTCTTAAAGATAGTGCTTTAAGTTGATCTGTTCAGGACAGTGTGCTACTACCCCAGATTCTCTAGGTGAGAAACCTCTGTGGACTTTCCAACTGTTGCATATGCCTGGTCAGGTACATATCAAAGGAGTTCTACAGTCAATGATGATAAGGGCCAGGTTAAGTGGTACTATAACTTCCTTTGACCTAGATGCCATACCTGTACTTATAAGCTGGATGGCATAGAAATATTTTCTTACTACTTTGGCTACATATTGGTCAAAGGCCAGCTTACTGTCTACATATGCTCCCAGATCCCTAACTACCATGTCAGCTCTTATGGGTGTCTTATTGATGGAGTAACTGACCTGCATGGATGTTTTCCCAAAAGGTGCTATAATGTAGTATGCTTCTTGGCAATGAGTTTTAATCCATGGCTTTAGCACCAGTCATTTGTGTGTGTTAGTAGTGTCATGGGGGAATCTATGATCTTTCTCAGTTTGCAGTCTTCTGTGAACAAGGTGAGCCAGAAGCCCATTGACGTTAGCCTTGACCTCGACGTAGCTGCCAAACAGGAACCACTGGTGATCAGTCTCTTAGTGGAGGTGGTCTCACCAATCCTGACTTCTTGGGTCCTGTGAGCCAGCTGTCAATCCAGTGAGGTATGCAGAGATTTATGCTTAGATTAGTAAGCTTGAAAACAATACATGAGTGGGGCTTTTCATCAATGCCTTAGCCAGGTAGGTGGTATGCACCATTTTCCATCTCATCCATTGCCTTGGTAACTCTCTTAAAGAAGTTTACTGGGTTAAGTAGGCATGACCTTCCTTTGACAAAAATCAAAATGGGATGGGTCTGGTGTCTGTAGGTTGCAAATTTCTTTTTTGATCATTTCTATGATAATTGGCTCCATGCCTTTGCATATTAGACTAGTCAGACTAATGTGTCTGTAGTTTCCAGTGTATGGTCCATTCTTGTGAAAACAGATACCCATTATAATCCTCCATTTATCTGATATATAGCCTGTTTTGGGGGTACAGTTGAAAAGTGACTCAAATGGTCCTTATAGGTTGTATTTGAAGCTATTTAGTAGGCAACCCAGGTTATTACCAGGGCCCACTGAGGTTGTGTTTTTGGCCTTACTGAGTGCTATCACTTCATTATTTCAGTCACTATCACTTCATTATTTCATTATTTCAGTTATATATCACTTCATATATTTCAGAATATGCAGATGACTCAACTATCATCTGTTCTAAACCCAATACCTTTCACACACTTTACTATACAATCTAACAATGGTACCATTATCTTTGACATCCACATCAACCAAACTATTAAAATGGTTAACAACCACTTCTTATAATCACATTGCTAGATTCATCACATCACTGCATCAGCCTGAAAAACTTGACTGGCCAGAACTCCCTAATCTTCTACTGAAATACCAACTCATTGAAGCATTCAAAATCCTGAAACATCCAGATAACACCGAACTAAAATCCACTATAAATCACATTGGCTCTGTCCATTACAACTAGGCAATTTCTGTCTATTCAACTAAGTGTGAATGAACCTGAATGTAATGTAATGTAATCATTTTGTATCTTCTATTGTGATTATCTGCTTACTATGAACACAATGTGATATGTCTTTACGTACCTTGATTAACCTTGAAAATGGACATGTATCCAGTCGGACTATCCCGGTCAACAAATGTAAAATAAATAAAATAAATAAAATATCATGATCTGCTCCCTGCTAACAGTTTGGGGGTATGCCAGTAGATATTTCATGGACGTGGTGGGGAGAGTGGGGGTGCAGTTTTTGCTGAATTTATCAGCTAGCAGATTCACTGTGTCACTCTGCTAAAGGTGATACCATTTACCATCAGTTCAGGACACTGTTGTGTGTTACTTTTAAAGTTTCAGACATGGCTGTAGAAAGCCTTCTGGTTGTCTTTAACTTGAGAGGCTATCTTGACCTCATAATTGACCTTGTTGGATTTAATTAATTGTCTTAGTTTCCTGTTTCATTTAATTAGTGAGCTTTTGTCATTATCAGAGCGTCTGTTTCTGATTTTTGGCCAAGACTTTTTTCCTTTTGTTAAATACCCTGTTAAGGTTAGGATTCCACCAGTGTGCTTTGTTTTTGTGGTTAGTACTGGCTTACTTCTAGTAGGTACACAAGCTTTTATGCAGCCATTTACATGGTTGTAAATGGTTTCTATGAACAATTGTGCATAGGTTGCTGTGAACTCGGGGTTTGTAAGGGCATTGAATTTTGACAAACTGTCACCTAATAGACTATAGAATAGCTCCTGACTGTTACAGGTTTTGATGGATTTTCCAAGTTGATTGTTATTTTGAAGGAGACAACTCTGTGATCCAACCTCACCAGTGACAAGGTAACATGGGGTGGGGGTGCAGTGCTCTTCCATATTGCTGAGCACTAGGTTCAGTATGTTTGAACCTCTGGTTGAAGTACCCATTAATTAAAGGTATTTGTGTTAATAAAATCCAGGAAATGGTGTGCCTGCAAGTTGGAAGCACTGTATCTTTCCCAGTCTATATAGGGGTAGTAAAGTCTCCCAAGAATAGGGTATTTGATTGGATGATGAGTGCCTCCAGTAGGTCTAGGTATGAGTTATGGGACTCTTGGGACATAGATGATGACCTATAGCTTGCTAGGATATGGTAAGGGGCTTTAGCAATCATGATTTGCATGTGGATAAATTCTAGGGCATCATCCTGATTAACCAACCTAGAGGTACACTTGTTACTAATGTAGACTGAGGCACCTCCACCTTAAGTTCCTGACTGTGATATTTATGATCTGAATGTGTAGGAGGCACTGAAGCCTTGTACTGCTGGAGTATTTTCTGCACCTTTAAACAGTGTCTTGGCAACGACACAGATGTTTATATTCTGCATAGTGAGGAGAGCTTGTAGGGTGTGGAGTTTCTTGCTAAAATATGTAGCTGATAGTATTTTGCAGTCACACCTTTAGGGTTCTTTGTTTTTTTTTTTTTTTGCTATGTTTTGTAGATTCATAGATTGTTACTAAGCTAATAAATCAGGGGCCTTTCTAATCCCTGCTAAGTTTTCCCAAAAGAATAATAATGGCTTGTATCAAATACCACACTGAGGGACAGGCACTTATAAGCTACCTCTGTCCAGATGGTACATGGGTACCAGGCCTGGTGTAAATTTCCTATTCCTCACATTGGTGTGTTGGAAGGTTTGTCAATTTGTCATTGTCTACAAAGACTCTAACGGGGACGGATAAAGTTTTAGCCAACATACAGAAGCCCATGGGGGGGAAGGTGCAGGCCATCCTTGGCAAAGCAGTGTGGTCTGTTAACCATGTCCTCCAATGCTGACAAATATTGTATCCCCATGGACTGATATCAGAAACTAAGCCAGTTGTTAAAGTCAATCATGTTGTTCATACTGCAGCATCATCTTTGGTGAAGGTAGAATGCTTCTTAATGCAAGGCATACACCTGAGACACATATTAAGAGAGATCCATAATATCTCTCTTCATGTAGTCCAGTTAGGTACATCTCAGGTCTTTTACACCCACATGGACTATGACAGAATCATACTGGCACCTATGGTGCAGTGACTTGAGTGCATGCGTAACCTGGCAGATCCTGGCACCAGACAAGCAACAAATTGTTATCTTCTCTTTGTCTAGTCTTGTGAGTGGGACATCTGTATGTCATACAACAGAGTTCCCTATGACAAAAGTCCTAAGTAAAGTGTTTGCTTGCCTTATGGGCTTCGTTCTTGGGGTCCTTTGGGTGTAGGCTTGTCAGTGGTCTTTGGTGTTGCTTTTGTAGTGTGCTTTAAAGATTGCTGAGGAAAGGATTTGCATTTGTAGGCTTAGGAGGTCTTTGAGGTTTGGAAATATTGATTTTTACTGCTTCAGTGTGAAATGGTCTATGTGTGTGGAAGACACTATGTGTGGTGGATGTTGTACATGTGTTTCTGACAACTCTGTAAGTAAATTTTGCCTCCAAGGAAATTGTGTATGTACATCTCTCACATACTGTGTTAGTTTCTTTAAGGATTAACTGGTTGTCTGTGAACATGAGACAATTGCTACATTGTCTGAGGATGCCCATATCTACCACGCTGGCTATGGAGACAATTGGGAATTGTATATTCATTTTGTTTAGACATGTAATAGGGTGGGCAATTATGGTTTGAGAACTGGGTTATACAGAGGTGTCCTAGGCTTTCCTGGCTTAACTCCATGCAATACCTCACAAAGTTACAGGTTGCATTCCTAATACTAGTTTTATAGGTAAACTTTACTGTCCAAGTATTTGCATCCATACATGGCACTACCAACCACCTCTGCTTGCTGAGCAACTCCACACAAATGAGCCTAATTTATAGATGCAGAAATGAAAATGAAATCAAATACCTGAGCCCTCTGGCCAATAAATAACTACACTTTGAGCCTTTTTGGAGTGTTTCCCAGCTCATCTAGTCTAGGCAAACACCTGCTACAAGATGGATAATCTTAGTTCTCTTAATGAAAAAGCACAGCAAAAAAAAGGACGCTCAAGTGCAATACAACAACCAACAATTTATTCCCTAGCTAAAATGCCCCTCTGCAAGGTGATGACAAAGCAATCAACTGAAGTAATAGACAGTCAGGGAGAAAAGACAATTTTTTTAATATAAAAACAATTTAAATGCTCAGAAATTGCCAAAAATCAGTAGTGATCACTTAAACAGTGGAAAATAACTGCAATAAATCAGTACAATGGCTTATCTTTGTTTGGATGTCACTGGAAGCAGTGGAAACAGTTCTTGAGCACAGGCAAAAATGCCAAAGCTTTGCTGAGCCTTGTGAAAATAAGCATTAACTCCCTTGTAAAAATAAAGCCTTTGGGAGGTTCCCTAAAATGACAGCTCTTGGAATGGTTTAACATTGTTTTGGATCTACTGTAAGATCTCAGTGTTGTGAAGCATGCTTCAAGCTAAAGGGAATTTCTCTTTTCATTTATGTTGTGCAGCTGTGGAGTTAGCATATATAGGTAATGGAGGTGTGGAGTATGGGGGCAAAACCCCCTCAATGTGGGAGGTGCATGGGGTTTGCTTCCCTTAAAAACATTTTTAATGATTTTCCCTGAGAAGCTGGCAGGGATGCATATATTTGTGAGCTGTCTAACAGCCACTTTTCATAGTTGATCTGTGTGTGCTTTCCTAATTTATCTGTCTGCTTTTTGATTGGGAGATCCCAGTCTTTGCATCATGCATATGGCTATATGCCCAAGACATTCTCTTGCAATGTTTAATGATGCTGTTAGAGATTCTAGCACTGATGTTAAAGAGCATTTTAAATTGTGGATGGTGAAGTTATTTCAAATTGCTTTCTGAAATATTTTTATGTTTTATAGTAGTTAGTAGATGAATGTTTTAGAAAGACTTGCAAGTATTTCTGAATGTTTAGCATCATTTCTTATCTGATTATTAATGAGAAAGCTGGCCCAGTAAGGGTATAGCTAGTACTTTTTTTTAGTTATTTCTTATTTTTTGAACTGTATGGGGACTGTCTAGAAAAAGGTGATGACTATGTATTGATTTTTAGACAAAAATGCAAAAGACAAATAAAATAAATCAAGATGAAGTACCTTCAGCTTCAAGATCAGTTGGCTCATAGTGATATTGTGTGCATTTTTTCATTTAAAGTGTTTTCTGTGGAAGCCATTAACCTGCAGTTTTCTGTCTCAGCACTTGCAGATCTAACTTTCTGACCATCTCAGACTGCTACCACTCAGTGAGAACTATACTAACCTGTACTCTGATGAGAGTAAATATGAGGATGCAGGGAAAAGGCAGCTCCCAGTAAAGACTGCCTTCATTTACTAAAACATATTAATCATATATCAGTAAAATATGTATCACTGTTTTGTGGAAGAACTACAAGCCCTGTATATTATGCATTAAACTTCTAGTACCGACTGCACATTATCACATTAAGTAGAATATTTGACATTCCTTATTGTACAGGTTCTGTTTCTGGATATATTTTAAGAACGTATGAATTTGTGAATATGGTTCCTATTATTTACTGATATATTTTTTTCTAAACTCTGAAGGTGTGAAAATGGATCCATGGCATAACATCAAAAATTCAAATGCTTGAATTTCAAAACATTCATCGTAAAAGATAGAAATGCAAAATCCCGTAAAACAAAACAAAATAAACAAGTAAATAAATAAAGCCATCTTTTATATGGGGGGGCACACCCCTACACCCTCCCTGCAACTTATATAAACTAACTCAAAGATCACATTAAAGTAGGGAAAAGACAAATTTCTCCTTCCTGCTACCCTGTGACCTCCCATAAAGAGATACCAGCATTATCTGACTTCTGAACATATGATTAAATAAATGACTCATACATATATATATATATATATATATATATATATATATATATATATAGATACATCTACATAGTCACAGATATATATATATATATATATATATATATATATAAACACACACACACATATATGCACCTATATATGAACAAACCTTTGTCAATGCGCTTCAAACCATGTTCAGAATAAACTAAACAAAGACAACATAACTTAGTACTTTTAGATTTGTCGTTTGAAGCAAATAACTTTTACAACTGTTTTAGCAGTAACATTGTTTATATAGCAGTTTGCAGTAACTGTTCCTGTTTTTATATTGGTAAGGGTATTAGAAAATTTAGGTTTAGAATTTGGGAACATATTAAAGCCATCAAAGATAGTGATTTCACTAGTGCACTTGGGAGACACAGTCAAAAATGTTTTGGTTTTAGAAAGTTTCATTTTTTCATTCTTGAACAAATAGACAGCGTTAATCATATAACTGGGTGAAATAACCTACTCGAATTGAGGGGATTAAAGTGGGAGGTTCTTTTGAGAGCTGATCGTTTTCCAGGTCATAGTAATGTAAAAAGTTTGTTTAAACTATAAGCTTATTTTTTCTAAATTCAATGTTATTATTGTTTTATTAACTTGTTGGTACATTTTATTGTTTATAAGTCTTTAACGATGCACAGATTTATTTAATGTGAAGGTGACATCATTATATGTGTAAAATGATGACTGTTTTTTTTTAATTAAGAGGGATATTTGAAGATAGCAACTGTTACCTTAGTACATTTTCTGATGAAGTTCCGTTTAGTCATAAATAAACAGGAATGAAAGAGCTAAAAAGTACTAAATTGTGTTTGTCTTTGTTTTGGTTATTTAGGAAGTGGTTTGAAGCATATTGACAAGGTTTTTTCTTATGTTAGTGATTATGTGACTTTACCATGGCTTTGGTTGAGTATGGCTGTATCTCTATATATAAACCCATATATATTTCTGTGTGTCCCCTTCAGTTGATCGAACGTTTATAAGTTCGAACCACATATGGCTGAGACCATATGTTCGAACTTATAAAAGTCCAATATGACTGAATGGAGATCTCCATACAGAGCGGAAAGGGAAGCTCTCCGATTTCCGCAATGTAGTGCAATCTCGGAGTTGGTATATTTAAGTTCGATCGACTGAAGTAGACCCATTTCTATATATATATATATATATATATATATATATATATATATATATACATACACACACACGCTCATCTCTCTCTCTCTCTCTCTCTCTCTCTCTATATATATATATATATAGATAGATATATATAAAATATACTTTGTTAATTTTCAAAGTTCTCTTGTCTATTACACATATTATACCTATGGATAATTCCTTTGTATACATCTGTCTTCACTGCTTATTGTTGTGACCTTTTGGCCTATGAAATGGATGAAAAGGGTCTTGTACCAAACTTTCAACCAGTTAACTTACAAACAAAAACATATATACATATATACATACATACATACATGCATATATAAATAAATAAATAAAGTGAATCCAGTACAAAATATGAATGGTAGTGGAGTGATGGGAAGATGTAACATAGTTTCAGGAACAAGTAGGCAAAATAAAGTGCTGTAAGTTACCAATTCAATAGTTGAGGATTGTGTGCCTCTTATTGAGGAATCTTTAAGGTTTCTGTTAACCAAATTTATTTAATTTCATTGATTTTACTGGATGTAAATAAAGTTTACCTGCGCATTTCAGTGGGGGTATAATTTTTCTTCCATACAGGATCTTACTTACCTTTAGTATGTTATAAATAGCTTCATTCTGTTTATGTAGACTTCCATCTGCAGTTTGTTCACAGGACTGGCCTATTATAATATAACAGAGATTTGTAATCGTAAGTAGATTTTTCTTTTGCCACTTTTACTTATATAGTGACAGACACGCACAAGCTTATGCAAATACAAGTACACATGCATGAACACACACAATTAAGAATTAGAAGAGACAGAGCTATTTATTTAACTTGATTCAGCTAAAACAGCACATTTATCAATGTTTCAAGGTAAGACAGGTGCAAGTGAGGATAAAATATTAAAAAAAAAATACTCATCAGTTAAAAGTCAGAGTTTAGTATTGCATTATCTGTGCTAGTAAAGCAGAGGGTCACTTGGTGAAGGTTATTTACCTTACCCCAATGATCTGTGTCCTTGAATTCAGATATTTGTTTAAATGAAATGTGTAATGTACTTATGATAAAAGTGGATCTTCATAAGAGAAGCTCACAGTTGTACAACAAATAGACTTTACTCACTGACATAATTTGTAATCCAGCATGTTTTACAAGCAGTTAAAGATTCCCTTGTGTAAAGGAAATAGCTGTATCTTGCTGCTGTTCTTTCAGAATTACCCAAACAACAAAAAACAATGGCAGCACAAGGAAATAAAGTTCCAGATTTAATCCACAAACTCAAGACAATTCTCCAAGTAAAAATCCAAGCCAAAAGTAAACTCTTTCATCTCCTACAATGGAGACTTCTTCAGACTAATGGCTTCAGCATAAACAAACACATTTAAATACTAAAATAAAAGTCAATTAAAATAATTGACAATTAACAATTAGAAGCTTAATTAGCTATTTAAAACAACAATCAACACATAACAACACATGCCTCTAAATACATTCCCTAATGTTTCAGTCCCTTCCTTTTTAAATACATTATAAATTCTTCTCTGTTATTAAGTCCTGGGGGAAAACATGCATTTAGCCTAACCTGCCAGCAGTATTCCAACCACCCTAATTCTTCTTCTACATTTATAGTTTTAACATTTGGATGCACTAAATCTAATACTAAGCACTTAAAGTTGATTTTACATTTGTTTTCAACATAATGCTTAGCCTTAGCATTCTTTACATCACTTTACATCATTTTTATGTAGGTAGAACTAAAAGAGAATTGTACAGGAGAATTTATGAGCACCATTATGCTATAGGCAAAGGTGATGTAAAGAATGCTATGGGTAAGCATTATGTTGAAAACAAATGTAAAATCAACTTTAAGTGCTTAGTATTATATTCAGTGCATCAAATCAAATAAAATCAGGCTCATTTCCAATCACTCCTTGTAGTTCAGGTATATTTAGAAGAATGTCCCAGTTGGCACTGATAGTATCACATACCATGCTGATCTTGCTAGCATAGGTCAAAGGCATCCTAAGCTTATTGCCAACATTCATAGGGGTTAGACTCTGATCAACAATTTGTTCAGGAGTCTGTGAAGACAAGACTGTATTAACAGATACAAAAGATTTTTTATATCAGCTTAGTAATTATGTTGATGTTATTGCAGGACCATGTTTCTTTGTTACATTAGATATCGCCTCTCTTTTTACCGTCATACCGAATGATTGGGGGATAGAGAATGTTAGACATGTACTACTCACACATAATACATCCACTGACAAAGTTCATCTTCTCTGTACCCTCCTAGAAATTATCTTGGAGAACAATGCTTTTGTTTTCAATGACGTTTTCTATTTGCAAAAAGTTGGCGTGGCTATGGGCACAGCTTGTGCAAATAGCTACGCCAGCCTAACGTTGGTTAATTGGGAAAATCAGTACATTCTATCCAATGACAGGTTTGGCACATTGATTAGATGGTATACGCGCTTTGTGGACCATATTTTTTTGTTGTGGCAGGGCCCTGTGGACGATATTTTTTTGTTGTGGCAGGGCCCTGAAGAATCCTTGCTGGAGTTCTTTCAGTATATAAATGGAGTGAACACTTTTTTGAAATTTACCTATAAATATTCCTCTACTCTTGTAGAGTTCTTAGAAGTACAGATCAGTAAGGATGCCCTATATTCCATGTCCACGAGCGTTTATAGGAAAAGTGTTAGAAGAAATAACGTTCTACACAATAATATCATGCATCCTAATCATACCAAACTAAATGTGCTCCGGGGGCAAATTTTCCGTATCATGCGTCTACATAATGAGGATGCACAGTTAGAAAAGGCACTCATCCTACTCAAGGAAGAATTTATAAAAGAGAAGTCATTGAAACACAAATACTTGAAGCCTGGAATGAGAGGGAACGCAGATGTAAACCATATTTTAGTATTAATCATAGCCCTACCTCTTCACAGACTCCTGAACAAATTGTTGATCAGTCTAACCCCTATGAATGTTGGCAATAAGCTTAGGATGCCTTTGACCTTTGCTAGCAACATCAACATGGTATGTGATACTATAAGTGCCAACTGGGATATTCTCCTAAATATACCTGAACTACAAGGAGTGATTGGAAATAAGCCTGATTTTACACTTATGAACAACAAATCTCTCCAAAATCAACTTTTTTATAGACCATTGAATCCTCCTAGCTATGCCCAATGTGACAGAAAGGGTACCTACACCTGCAGAAGCTGTATGGCTTGTATATGCACACACACTGGGGGTCATTTCCTTCACCCCCAACTTGGTTTCAATATTGACACTAGTTTCTATGCAGATTGTCAGACCAAGAATCTGGTATACTTCTGTTTCTGCATCACTTGTTTTTCCTACTATGTAGGTAAGACAAACAGGGCTTTCAAGGACAGGATCCTTGAACATTTGAGAGACATTAGAAATGTGAAAGTATCCAGTGCTTTAGCTATGCATGTTAATGAGACAGGCACCAGTCATAAGTTCAAGTTATTTGCCTTAGAGTTAGTGCATGCTAATATTCGAGGTGGTGACCTATCAAACAAGACTGAATCCATAGAACAGAAATGGATTATTCAGCTACAAGCTGACAAACCCCCGGGTTTGAACAGTGAGGTATCAATAAAACCTTTCCTTAAAGCAAGAGCCCTTGCTGTTAATATGATAAAATTAATTTTTTATCATGATGTTCTATGACTATATTTATATCTCTCAATTATGCATTTGGTAGCATATGCATGTCACACAGTTTACACACCATCCTATCCTCATTTTTGTTAACTATACATTTAGTATCAAGCAGTTTTTATTAGTACCATACAATAGTCATACTAGTTCAACTACTTCTGTCTTTAGACTTTCAAACAGATTGACTGCTTTGTTTTTCATTATTGTCCATGCTGTTATAGCAAGGAATCGGCAGGATTTTTTAGACATTTTATTAATTGCTGCTGCTGCTTTAGTAAATGCTGCTATTTATTTGTATAATAATCTGTTTTTATGCATGTATATATGTTGTGGTTTTAAGGCTGCAATAGTTTGATAGTGTTTAACACTGTGGATGTGAGCTGCTTTCAATTGCCAGCACAAAGCAAGTCTATTTTGCACTACAGTATGTAATTTAAATGTACTGACCTTTCCCTTCCTTCTAGACTTGTACTTGATTGGCTGCTGTAACATTTAAATAGTCATCTGTTACATTGTGTTTAACATGGTCTGATGAAGCGGGGTTTGTTATCCGTGAAATCGCTTACCTGTTTGTACTTTTTAGAATAAAAGAATCAACAAAACAAAGCAAAGATCGTATTTGCCGTGTTTGGAATCTCTGTGGTTGTTTTTGCTGCTACTATTCTTTTCCTTTGTGGTTCCTTTATCAGAAACGAGGTCTCTCTTGTATCCCATATTCTATAATGCATAATGTTTGCCACTAAAATTGTATTAATGTGGTTTGTTTTTCATTTATACAAATGTAAGATTGCCAGTGTCATACGTGATAATTTAATAAAGATGTTTTTTTTTGTTTAAAAAACAACAAAAAAAAAAAGAACAGGTTGCCTTACTAATCCTTCCTTTCAACCTAAGGTGGCTTCAGAAAATGCTATAAATCAGGCCGTCAATCTTCCTATTTTCTTTCTAAATTTTTCCAACAAAGGAAAATACATGCTACACCTTTTGGATGTTGCTAGACAGCTTAGATTCTCTTTCCACAGAATGAAAGATTTCAGAAAATTGGGCCAGCTATTTGTTTTCTTTTCCAAAGCCAAGTTGGGCAAGTCAATCTCAAAGGTCACTTTGGCCACATGGCACATTGCATTTCTTTTGCTTATAGGAAGAAAATATTGACTTATCTAAACCTCCTAAGGCTCATTCCACCATATCCGTGGCCACATTTTCCGCTTTCTGGTCCAGAGCTTCCACAGATTACCTTTGTGCAGCTGCCACTTGGTCTAGTACTCATATCTTTATTGCTCATTACAAATTGAACATCTTGTCTAGAAATAGGGCAGCATTTGACTTCCCTATAAAAATGGAATATCCTTCCTTGAGGACCACCCTTGAGTTTCTCTAGCTGGGGACTCCACCCCACTACTTGAGGAATGGACAAAGAAGACAATATCAGACACAAAAGTTATGTTCTCACCGTAACAATGCATTTGTGTTGTCTGTTTACACTAACTGCCCGCCCTCCAACCCTCTTCCTACTTGGAAGATTTACATTTGGTTTCCTAGTTTGATATGATGAGTATCAGTTTGCTTGCTTTCTGATCAGCTGCATTTTTCCCTTCCTTTCCTTATAGTCTAAGTGGAATCTGACTTGTAATTAGACTGCATTGTTATTGACTGTTGCACTTTATGCATGATTATAGATGCAATAGAGGGCAAATTCAATCTGAGGTAATCCAGGCTAAACAGGAGGATTATGGGTAAGTGGAGGAGCTTGAGCTATGGAGCCAAAACCTATAGAAGTGGCCAAAGTCCAATACCCCATCGGTTGAGGAAGGAAGAAAACAGACATCAGAGATGCACTGTTATGGCAAATACATAACTTTTGTTTCCATTGTGTCTAAAGTTACCCTGTCCAGGTGGCTATCTAATTGAATTATCTTTGTTTACAAGGCTATGGGTTATCACTGTCTTCTGAATTGAAGGCACATTCTACCAGAGCACTTGTAGCCTCTGCAGCTTTCTTTAACCACGTACCTATAGATGATATTTTTGCAACAGCTACATAGCGTGTATTTCATAAGTTTGTCTGTCATTAAAGCTTGGTGTGTAATCCAGGTCCCAAGCTACTTTTGGTTCTACCATTCTTTGGAGTGTTCATAGGTTCATAGGTTCATACTAGGCTATCTGCCCTAGGGCATTTATAAGCCTAGCCAGAGTGTGTTTGGCTTTTGCCATCCATTTTAAATTAATTTTGCTATGCCCTTTTTCGAGGTTAGTATACTGTGCCTCTGTCTAACAGTGACACAGAAGTGATACGCGGGGTAAACCTACGATCTCCCATCCACTCATCAAGATTCCTCTTGAAGAGGGTCAATGAGGGACTCTGCCTAACCTGGACTGGGATTTTATTCCAGAGTGAAGGGAGCCTCTGGGTTATGAATCTGTCCCTCCAGCGTGTCCTATTTATTTCACTGCTGAGGTTCAAGTCTCTCGAGCGCGTAGCAAGATTGGATTTGGATTTTCTGAGGTGCAGCATGTCCATTAATTCCGGGTTGGATATGGCTTTATACGTCAGGCACAAATTGCCTCTGAGCAGGCGGTATGCCACTGAGTAGAGCTGGAGTTTCTTTAACCGGGCAGCATATGGCATCTGTTTGAACCCTTTGATCTTCTTGGTGAGGTAATTTTGGGGTCTTTCCAGTTGCTGAAGGTGTCTGGTAAGGTACATCCCAAAAGGGGAATTGTACTCAATTATGGGCCTGATGAGGGATGAGTAAAGAGGCACGATGACCTCCCCTGATCTAGATGTGAATCCCTTCATGATTAGGTGGGCTATATAAAATGATTTTTCTAACCACTTTGGCCACGTGGTTGTCAAATGAGAGATTACTATCAACTTGGGTCCCCAGGTCCCTAATTACTTCTTCCATACTTAATGGATTACCACCTATGTGGTAATTTGTGGGCACTTTGTTTTTGCCAAAGGGGATGACTATACACTTTTTGGCGTTTAGCTTGAGGCCATGGCTCTAGCACCAGTTGTCTGTTTCTATTAGGCCCTTTTGGAGGATGCTTGTGTCGGCTGGAGAGTCGATTATGGCACCCAGTTTGCAGTCATCTGTGAACTTGGTCAGCCACAGTCCTTCCGTGTTGGCCTGTACCTCCAAGAAATATATACCGAACAAGAGAGGTCCCAGGACTGAGCCTTGTGGGACACCACTTGTAACTGGTTTGGAGTCTGACATGGCTCCAGCAATTCTAACCATGTGGGTTCTGTCTTTGAGCCAGTTTGCAACCCATCTAGTGACATAGGGGTTTATATTTAAGCTGGTGAGCTTATCTATAATGCCCGAGTGGGGTATTGTATTGAAGGCTTTTGCGAGGTCCAGGTAGGCTGTGTGGACCACCTTCCCCTCGTCAATGGCCTTGGTGACTGTTTCAAAGAAATCAACCAGGTTTAAGAGGCAGGATCTGCCCTTAACAAAGCCGAACTGAGTAGGATCCAGTGTCTGTAGGTCCCCAATATCTTTGTTTATGAGGTCTATGATGATCCTTTCCACAGCTTTGCAGACCAAGCTAGTCAAGCTTATGGGGCGATAGTTTCCAGGATCTGTTGAGGCACCACCTTTGTGGAGAGGGACCACTGTTGCTGTACGCCACTCTTTGGGTACATATCCTGTAGTAAGGCTGAAATTGAACAGTAGTTTTATGTTTGGGTTTAGCTCTTCTTGGAGTTCATGTAGGACACAGCCCGGGACACTGTCTGGTCCCATTGATGCTGTGTTTTTTTGCTTTGGAGAGGGCGGCTCTTACCTGAGCATCTGAAATGTCAGGGGGGCAGCACACTGCTGGGATAGATATTTGCCCTTTTGGTGGGGAGGGGGTGGAAGTTTGCACTGAACCTGTCAGCTAGGATGCTGGCAATGTCGGTGGGTTCAGTGTATTTTTTGTCATGTCCTTGCATAGTGTCTCCCAGGATTCTACTAGCCAAGACTCTGTCCCAGCTGTTGAAGTGGATGGAAAAGACAACATCAGGTATGAAATATATCTACTTACCATAACAGTAGCTTTGAGGTGTCTTTTTCCATCCATCTCAGCATCCCCATCCTCCACATCACATCCAAACTGTCACACATTCATGGATCCTACTAGACCACACTGGACTTTCCTAAAGCCTTTTTTGCTTGCAGCCCTTTTTGATTGCTCTATTTAGTTGGGTGCGCCATCTAGTAAGCAGTATTTCTTCTTTTATAGGTTCATAGGTTCATACTAGGCTATCTGCCCTGGGGCAATTATAAGCCTAACCCAATTCTGTATGGCTTACGCCACCCCTTGATTTGAGTATACTGTGCCCTTTTTAAGGTTTAGTTTACTGTGCCTCTGTCTAATAGTGACACGGGAGTAATCCCTGGGACAAACCTACGATCCCCCATCCACCTATCGAGATTCTTCTTGAAGAGATTCAGTGAGGTGCTCTGCCTCACATGAACTGGAATTCTATTCCAGAGGGAAGGGAGCCTCTGGGTTATGAACCTGTCCCTCCAGCAAGTTCTATTTATTTCTGTGCTGAGGTTCAAGTCCCTCTAGCGCGTGGCTCTAAGGCATTTAGATTTACTGAGGTGGAGCATGTCCATTAATTCTGGATTTGACATAGCTTTGTATGTCAGGCATAGATCGCCTCGAAGTAGGCGGTATGCAACTGAGTAGAGCTGGATTTTTTTTAACCGAGCAGCATATGGCATCTGTTTAAGACCCTTGATCCTCTTGGTGAGATACTTTTGGGGTCTTTCTAATTGCTGCAGGTGTCGGGTAAGGTACATCCCAAAAGGGGCATTGTATTCTATGATGGGCCTGATGAGGGATGAATAAAGGGGCACGATTACCTCTCTTGATCTAGATGTGAAACCCTTCGTGATGAGGTGGGCTATGAAGAAGGTCTTTCTAACCACTTTGGAAATGTGGTTTTCAAAGGAGAGATTGCTATCAACTTGGGTCCCCAGGTCCCTAATAACTTTCTCTGTACTTAATGGGTTTCCACCTATGTGGTAATTTGTGGGCACATTGGGGTATGACTATACATTTTTGGCATTTAGCTTTAAACCATGGCGCTGGCACCAGTTATCTGTCTCTGTGAGACCTTTTTGAAGGATGTTTGTGTCAGCTGGAGAGTTGATTATGGCGCCCAGTTTGCAGTCGTCTGCGAACTTGGTGAGCCATAGTTCTCCCACGTTCGCCTGTACCTCGGAAAAGTATATACCGAACAAGAGTGGCCCCAGGACAGAACCCTGTGGGATGCCACTTGTGACCGGTTTCGAGTCTGACATGGCTCCAGCAACTCTCACTCTGTGGGTTCTGTCTTTGAGCCAGTTTGTGACCCATCTTGTAACATAGGGGTTTATATTTAAGCTGGATAGCTTATCTATGATGCTCGAGTGGGGTATTGTGTCAAATCCCTTTGCAAGGTCCAGACAGGCTGTGTGGACTACCTTTCCTTCATCTATGGTTTTGGTGACTGTTTCGAAGAAGTCAACCAGGTTTAAAAGGCAGGATCTGCCCTTGACAAAGCCGAACTGGGTAGGATCTAGTGTCTGTAGGTCCCCAATGTCTTTGTTTATGAGCGCCATGATGATCCTCTCCATAACCTTGCAGACTAAGCTAGTCAGGCTTATGGGGCGATAGTTTCCAGGGTCCGTAGAGGCTCCACCTTTGTGGAGTGGGACCACTGTTGCTGTACGCCATTCTGTGGGCACATATCCTGTAGTGAGGCTGAGATTGTTTAGCTGTTTTATTTGAGGGATTAGTTCCTCTTGGAGTTCATGTAGGACGCAACCTGGGATGCCATCTGATCCCATGGAAGCAGTGTTTTTTGCTTTGGAGAGGGCAGCCTTCACCTGAGCATCAGAGATGTTTGGGAGGCAGCCCTCTGCCGGGATAGATACTTGCTCTTTTGGTGGGGAGGGGTGGATAAGTTTGCACTGAACCTGTTTGCCAGGATATTGGCGATGTCTGTGGGTTCAGTGTATTTTTTGTCATTTAGAACAAGTCTGGGAGTTGCATCCCAGGTTTCTAACATAACTGAAAAAAGCCTTATGATTGTCTTTGGTGTCCTGTGCAATTTTTCTCTCGAAGCTGGCCTTGGAGGATTTTATGAGGGATCGTAATTTTTTGCTAGTACTGATCAGAGATGCCTTCCCTATTAGGGATTTTGCTCTATCATGTAGTAGCTTCCTCCTTCTGTTGTACAGTTTATTTATGGCAGGGGTCCACCAGACTGGACGCCTGCCTTTGGATGATTGGGTCTTGGTTTTGTTTGGGATAGCATAATCCATGCATTCCTGGAGATGTCCGTAGAATGCGTTTATATAGGATTCTGCAGTTTGGGCCTTAGTTTCCACTGGCCCTGGGGCCTTGAAGGATTCCACTTCGGATTTGAGAAGTGAGAAGTTTGCTTTTGAGAAGTTTTTCACTGTGGTTTTCTGGACTGGGGGTGCGGTCGGGATGTGGACATCCAGTGAAATTAATTTATGGTCTGATCTTACCAATGAGGGATATACTTCTGGTGTGGAGCATAGAGTCCCCATGTTGGTAATGATCAGGTCTAGTATGTTGTCCCCTCTTGTGGGAGTGGTGACTAGTTGTTCCATAGCATTTGAGTTTATAATTTCCAGGAACCTTTGGGCTAAGGTGCTGGGGCTTGAGTAGTGCTCCCAGTCAATGTTTGGGTAGCTGAAGTCGCCCAATATAATGGTGTTCGGAGAGATCTTCATGTTCTCCAATGTTTTCAGGAAAGCCGAGTGGGATTCCTGACTTTGAGAGGGTGGTCTGTAGGATGCTATAAACTGAAAAGCAGTCTTGCCCACTGTTAGTTGCACATGGATGGTCTCCGATACTTGCAATGCCACTAACCTGGAGGTGTGGATATCCTTGATAAATATGGAAACTCCCTCCTTTTGTGGTTCGGTCTGGGTTTGGGGCGAAAAGCATGATATGAGGTATAGCCTGGTAGTGCTGGGGTGCTCTCTGGAGCCTTGAACCAGGTTTATGTCACTGCACAGATATCGATGTTCTCCATACTGAGGAGAGCTTCGAGTGCGTGCATCTTGAGGTTAAGACTTCTGGCGTTTAGCAGCATTACCCTTAGTTTCTTGTACCTTGTGCTGTCTATGGGGGTGGGTTTGACTTTTGAGCCTTGCCTAAAAAAGGCACTATGGGGGTGGCAAGAGCCTTTGCCAATATCCGAAAGCCCAGTGGTGACAGGTGCAAGCCGTCCCTAGCGAAGCAACGTGGCTTGTCGAGCATGTCATCCCAGGCTGACAGACACTGGGATTTTTTTTTTTTTTAGGATTGATAATCATACATGGGGGCAAATTTGAAATGTTGGCAGTAAGGTCAGTAGAATAAAAGAATCAACAAAACAAAGCAAATATCGAATTTGCTGTGTTTGGAACCTCTGTGGTTGTTTTTGCTGCTATTATGCATTATAGACCCTGTTGAGACAATTGTAGTTGCAAACATTATACATCACTTATAATATTATTCAGTCATTGTCAATTAAATATTACATTCAAATCCTGCCTTCTTTTAAACTCGTTCCTCCTCTGCATTTAATGTTCCCACAATTCCCATTTTTTCCTATGTAGTCTGCTCCTTCCCTTTTCTAAAGATCCCAATTCTAGTTGCTTTATCTCTTTTACTATATTCACTACTTCTAGTAAGGTTGGTTTTGACTTTGATTTCCATTTTCTAGTAATTGCTTTTTTGGCAGCCACAATAATTAGACTCAGCAAAGCCTTACTATGTCTAGGAAATTCTGATTCTGTATCATAACTCAAAAAGATCATTTCCCCAGTTACACCAGTTTGCTCACCCAGTATCTCTGACCAAACAGTCTGCAGGGAATCCTTAAAATCTGCAAATCATTACACTCACAGAAAATACATTCCTATTTACCTCTTTCTTCCCTATCACACCTCTAACATTTGCTGTCAACCTGAGGAAAAATTATTTGGAGTCTACTTGGAGTATAAAAATACCTATGTAAACACTTCCTATACAAAAAATATAAAAAAATATAGCCAACAGCCTAAAGGTTGCTTAGTGAAATATTGTAAAAAAAGTCCAGCAAAATAACCAAGCTTCCACCACGGCCGAAAAATAAAAACTTTATTCCAAAGGATAAGCACTTTCACACATAGTGCTTCATCAGATCCACAAAAAATCATCACAGGTATATGAATTTATACAATCAACTTCTATCAATCAACCAATCAATTAAACAGATCAATTACTGATGTATACTTCGTTTTTTTTTAAAACAGGTTTTAAAGGTACAGATAAATTAATTCCTGGCAGTTTATCTGCCAGCAGCCTCACAATCCATTTAGCTTCAACATTTTCCAATTTATTGTTAAAATCTCCCTTTCTCTTGCTAGCATATACAATAAAATGTTTATTTTTCGGCCGTGGTGGAAGCTTGATTATTTTGCTGGACTATGTAAACACTTCCAAGCAAAGATCCTAAATCTTCTACACTTTGTTGCATATTTGGAAGATATACATATATCTCCCACTGTCTCTTTGTGAAATGCTTATCCAGTCTCTCTTCCCAATCCTTTCTAAGCTCCTTTGATTGATTCTTGTCATGCAATATTTTACATGCTGTATTAAATATTCCTTTTTTAATTGCAGTTTCATTTCTAGATTCTATTAAAAACTCTACCAGTGCTGGTCTCTCATTTAAGACCTCCCCATTTCTTTCTCTTTACTTGTACTCTGATATCAATCCTTGATAGGGCAGGCAATCTCTACTCTGCAGTCCAAATAAATTGTTGGCGTCGTCCCATTCTATTACCTTTCCCTTTCTAGTTATTGGCTTCCAATACCTTGGATCCTTTGCCAGTTTTCTCCAATACATTCCAGCCCCCTCTTGCCTATTGTCTGTATCCCTAATTGCAGTCATCCCTATCAGCAGAATCTCTTTTCTCCATTCCTGCGCTGGCTTAGATCTTAAAATACTTTCTGCAACTTTATGAATATAATATTCTGTATGATTATTGCCATTCTCCTTAAGGTCTGCATCCAAAATCCCATATCTCCTTGTTTCTTGAGCCTTTCCCCTGTATCATCATCACCCCCTTTCCACTTTCAATTATACTTTTCTACTTGTGGTATGTTTAAGAGCCTTAACTGTTTTGCTCTAAAATACCCCTTTAAATTGGGTAATTCTAGCCCATCTTGTTCTACTGGAAGAATCAGCTTATCCCACTTGACCCTTGCCGTCTTCCACTCCCAGATAAAATCCTTCAGCTCCTTTTTAATTGCAATCCACAACTTTTCTGGTTGATAAAAATATGCCTGACCTGTGTATAAAATGAAAGGGACTAAAACATTTTAACTGCTTGTATCTTACTATCCATGTTCATATAACAAAGCTTCCAATTTCTCAGTTTTTGTATTATCTTCTGCTTAGTGTCCTCCCACATATCCTTAACTGCCACACCGGAGTCATATTTAATCCATACTCCTAAACACTTTATTTTATCATGTCCCCATAAATATGGCTATTGCTGGACCAATTCATGTGAGGGTACATAATTTACCTCCAATCCTTTTATTTTATCTTCATTAAGTTTGTATACCAAAAATATTTGATACTGTCTTAAAATGTTCCACAACACTGTAATGTCCATTTCTGATTTGGACTACATGAAAAGAGACATAGAGGAGCTCTCTGATTATGTAGCCCAGGCCGGTATGACCCTGACCCTGAGCAGCATCTTACCCTCACCAAGAATGATGCCACAGTACAAAGACAAAATGATCAGTTTTAACAATTGGCTTAATTACTGGTGTCATTCTAAGGGGATCCAATGTCTGTCTGCTTGGGATGGCATGCTTGACAAGCCACGCTGCTTCGCAAGGGACGGCTTGCACCTGTCACCCCTGGGCTTCCGGATATTGGCCAAGGCTCTTGCCACCCCATAGTGCCTTTTTAGGCAAGGCTCAAAGGACAAACCCACCTCCTAGAAAACACAAGTGGAAAAAAGTAAGGGTAATGCTGCTCAATGCCAGAAGTCTAAACCTCAAGATGCACCCTCAAGCCCTTCTCAGTATGGAGAATATCGATGTCTGTGCAGTGACTGAAACCTGGTTCAAGGCTCCTGAGAGCACCCCAGCACTATCAGGTTTTACCTCATATCATGCTTTCCAGCCCCAAAAACTTGGACAGAACCACAAAAGGAGGGGGAGTATCCATATTCATCAAAGATACCCACACCTCCAGGTTAGTGGCAACGCACCAAGCATCTGAGACCATCCAGGTGCAACTAACCATAGGCAAAACTGCCTTACAGTTTGTAGCATGTTACAGACCACCCTCTCAAACTCAGGAACCCCACACAGCCTTCCTGAAGACACTAGAGAGTATGAATGTCTCTCCAAATACCATTATATTGGGAGACTTCAACTACCCAAACATAGACTGGGAACATTACTCAAGCCCCAACATCCTAGCCCAAAGGTTCCTACAATTCATAAACTCAAATGCAATGGAACAACTGGTCACCAATCCCACAAGAGGAGACAATATACTAGACCTGATCATCACAAACATGGGGACAAAATGCTCCACACCGAAGTATATCCTCTCTGGTAAGATCAGACCATAAATTAATCTCACTGGAAATCCACATCCCGCCCCACCCCTGCACAAAAGACCACAGTGAAGAACTTCTCAAAGCCAACTTCACACTTCTTAAGACTGAAATGGTATCCTTCAAGGCCCCTGGGCTAGTGGAAACCACAACCCACACTGCTGAATCCTTTGCAAATGCCTTCTACGGGCACCTTCAAGAATGCATGGATCATGCAATCCCAAATAAAACCAAGACCCATTCCCCCAAAGGCAGGCGCCCGGTCTGGTGGACCCCAGCCATAAACAAACTTTACAACAGGAGGAGGAAGCTACTACATGACAGAGCAAAATCCCTAAAGGGAAGACATCTCTGATCAGTACTAGCAAAAACTACGATCACTCATAAAATCATCCAAGGCCAACTTTGAGAGAAAAATCGCAAAAGACAATCACAAGGCCTTCTTTAGCTATGTTAGAAACCTGGGTGGAAACTCCCAGATATGCTCAGAGTTAGTCCAAAATGATACAAAATACACTGAACCCACTGACATTGCCAACATTCTGGCAGACAGGTTCAGTGCAAATTTCTCCTCCCTCCCCCAAAAGGAGAAATAACTATCCCAGCAGAGTGTAGCCTCCCTAATATCTCAGATGCCCAGGTGAGAGCTGCCCTCTAAAGCTAAAACACAGCATCAATGGGACCGGACGGTGTCCCGGGCTGTGTGCTACATGAACTCAAGAGGAACTAAACCCACACATAAGGCTGCTGTTTAATCTTAGCCTTACTACAGGATACGCACCCAAAGAGTGGCTGGCGACAGTGGTACCACTTCACAAAGGCGGTGCTTCACGGACCCTGAAATTACCCCATAAGCTTGACAAGCCTGGTCTGTAAAGCTATGGAGAGGATCATTATGGAACTCATAAACAAAGACATTGGGGATCTACAGACATTGGATCCTACCCAATTTGGCTTTGTCAAAGGCAGATCCTGCCTTTTGAACTTGATCGACTTTTTTGAAACAGTCACTAAGGCCATTGATGAGGGTAAGGCAGTTCACACAGCCTACCTTGACCTTGCAAAAGCCTTTGACACAATACCCCACTCGGGCATCATAGACAAACTCACCAGCTTAAATGTAAACCCATGTGTCACAAGATGGGTTGCAAACTGGCTCAAGGACAGAACCCACAGGGTCAGAGTTGCTGGAGCTATGTCAGACTCTAAGCCAGTCACAAGCGGTGTTCCACAGGGCTCAGTCCTGGGACCCCTCTTGTTCGGCATTTATTTTCCGAGGTACAGGCAAACATAGGAGGATTGTGGCTGACAAAGTTCACAGATGACTGCAAACTGGGCGCCATAATTGATACTCCAGCGGACACAAACATCCTTCAGAGAGGCCTCATTGAAACGGATAATTGGTGCCAGAGCCATGGCCTTAAGCTGAATGCCAAAAAATGTATAGTCATACCCTTTGGGAAAAACAAGGTACCCACAAATTACCACACAGGTGGTAATCCATTAAGTACGGAAGAGGTAATCAGGGACCTTGGGACCCAGGTTGACAGTAACCTCTCATTTGACACTCACATTGCCAAAGTGGTTAGAAAGACCTTCTATATTGCCCACCTTATCATGAAGGGTTTCACATCTAGATCAAGAGAGGTCATTGTGCCCTGTACTCTTCTCTTATCAGGCCAATGATTGAGTACAATGCCCCATTTGGGATGTATCTTACCCGTCACCTGCAGCAGTTGGAAAGACCCCAAAAGTTCCTCACCAAGAGGATAAAGGGTCTTAAACATATGTCATATGCTGCCCGACTGAAAAACTCCAGCTCTATTCAGTCGCATACCGCCTACTCAGAGGTGATCTGTGCCTGACGACAAGGCCATGTCCAATCCGGAATTAATGGACATGCTCCACCTTAGTAAATCCAAATCCACCAGAGCCACGAGAGCAAGAGACTTAAACCTCAACACAGAAATAAATAGGACGTGCTGGAGGGACAGATTCATAACCCAGAGGCTCCCTACACTCTGGAACAGAATCCCAATCCATGTTAGGCAGAGCCCCTCACTGACTCTATTCAAGAGAAATCTTGACGAGTGGATGGGAGATCGTAGGTTTACCCCGGGGGTCATCTCTGTGTCACTACTAGACAGAGGCACAGTAAACTAAACCCTAAAAGGGCGTAGTATTCTCATCCTAAGGGGTGGTGAAAGCCACACACACTCTGGCTAGGCTTATAAATGCACTAGGGCAGATAGCCTAGTACGAACCTATGAACCTATGAACCTATAAAATAATATCATCTGCAAATAGAGCCAGATTTTCTTGACTTTCATACCAATTATACCCTTGTATTTCTGAGTCTATTATTGTCTTTGCGATCTATTATTGTCTTTGCCGACGGCTCTAAATATAATGCAAACAACAAAGGGAAAAGGGGGCACTCCTGCCTAGTTCCTCTACTCAAGCACAAATTATTAGAGAGCATCCCGCCCACTTTAATTTTCACCTCTGATCTCTCATATATACTCCTAGAAAGAAGTTATGTCTTACCATAATGTTCCATCTGTGTTGTAGATTTTTATTCATTCAGTATAGAAGTAATAAAGAGACAGTAGGAGGGTCTGTCTGAGCAAATACCTTAACTAATAAGGAAATCCTAAGTCCACCAGGAGTCCAGGTAGGGGGAAGGAGGGCAGGAAGTAATGAATGAATAAAGATCTACAGCACAGATAGAACATTATGGTAAGACATAACTTCTTATCTAATGTTGTAAATCTTTATTCATTCCTTACTGTTAGGACCGAGTCCCCAGCTACTTGAGTCCTGGATGGCCCTAAGGAAGGACATTCCTGTGCACCATAGAACCAAAAGACGCTCATCTCCTGGAGGCCAATTCCAATTTGTAATGAATGATAAAGGTATGAGGTCTCGCCCAAGTGGCTGCTGTGCAGAAATCATCCATAGAGGCTCTGGAATGAAAGGCCACAGAAGTAGCCATCGATCTAGTAGAGGAGCCTTTATTCTGAAAGGTAAAGACACTTTGTTCTGATGGTAGATAAAAGTAACGGCATTTCTGAGCCAAGAAGATAAAGTCATTTTGGAGACAAGCCTACCTAATCTGGGGCCTGCAAAGGCCACAAACTTTTAGTTATGTACTCACCATAACTTCAGATGTTTGGGATCCATCTCGCCTACATTCTGACTGATGGGTTCGGAGCCGATCCCTCGGCTCCGACTCGGCACGCTTATGCCAAAGAGCGAAGTCTCTTATTGGCTGAGCTTACTATATCCCAGGATGCACCACTACCAGTCCCCCAGATCTAGTTTGTCCACATACATGCACACATGCAAGCACTGCTTATATAACATCGTCAGAAGAAACAAGATAAAACAGTAGAACTCAAAACCGTTCAATCTCTTCTGATCTCCAAGGCCGGGGAAGGAGGGTGGGTTAGAGGAATGTAGGCGAGATGGATCCCAAACATCTGAAGTTATGGTGAGTACATAACTAAAAGATGTTATGTGATCCTATCTCGCCTACATTCTGACTGATGGGACAGCCCCTAGCACCTGAATCCTGGGTGGCTCACTGGAAAACACTCCTGAGTACCGTGGAACCAAATGATGCTCACCCTTTAGATGCCACATCCAATTTATAGTGTGAAATGAAAGTGTGGATTGGACCAAGTAGCCGCAGCACAAATCTCAGAAATAGCGAGCTTGGAATGAAAGGCTATAGAAGTCGCCATAGCTCTGGTAGAGTGAGCTTTGATAGATGTTGTAAGTTGCTTATTCAAGAGGAATAAGCCTGAGTTATACAATCTCTAATCCATTTGGAGATAGTAGCTTTTGTGATGGTTTTACCCAATTTATTGTCTGAGAAGGACACAAACAACTGGTCTGATTTACGAATTTGCTGAGTCCTGTCTAGATAGAAGCAATTGCCTGTGAACATCCAATTTATGGAGAGTGTATTCTGCTTCATTGGAGAATTTTGGAAAGAAAACTGGTAGCTCTAGAGATTGTTGGAGACAGAGATTAGAACAGACCTTTGGGACAAAAGATGGATTAGGCCTAAGTGATACTCTATCCTTGTGAAAATCAAGTACGGTGGTTTGATAGATAGGGCTTGAAGCTCTGAAACTCTTCTTGCAGAGGTAATTGCAACTAAGAAGGCAGTTTTCCAAGACAGATATTTTAACTCACATGTAGCAGCCGGTTCGAAGGTGGAAGATGTTAATGCACGAAGCACCAAATCAAGAACCCACGGAGGCAGGATGAAAAACTGGGGTCTTAACAGCCCCGCACCTTTAATGAAAGTTTTGCATAATCTGCTGCTCATCAACGGAGGATCCATGGATTCGTGAAATTTAGAGATAGCCGCTAGTTGGACTTTAATAGTAGAGACAAAAGATCCTTGATTAAACAGGGATGTTAAAAATTTCAAAACCTCTGGGATTGGAGCAGTGATAGGGTCTAAGCCCTGAGTTGAGCCCAGATAGCAAACCTCTTCCACTTACTGAGGTACAATTTCTTAGTGGTGGGTTTGTGGGTCAAGATAAAATGTGAATAACTTCCGGGTCTAAGGTGTGATTTCTGACTAAAGTCGGAAGTGGAGGAGCCAAGCTGTCAACTTCAAAGTGTGAAGGGACTGGTGTTGTCGTCCCGACTGATGAATTAGCAGATCCGGAGTTAGATCTAAAGTCCAAGGATCGTCCACCGCATGTTTCTTCAGGTAGGGAAACCATACCTGACGAGGCCAGTGCGGAGCAATTAGTATCATTGTGGACCCCAATTGAGAAGCTTTCTGAATGACTTTGGGGAGAAGTGGAATCGGAGGAAAAGCATAAAGTAGCCCTGTTGGCCAAGGTTGTGCTAGAGCATCCATAGCTGCTTCCCCCTGATGTGGAGTCAAGGAGAAGAACCTTTTGCACTTTGTATTTTGTGGTGTTGCAAACAGGTCGCAGCACGGCATCCCCCATCTTTTGAAAACCTGAGCTGCTACTGTTTCGTTCAGGGACCACTCGTGAGGAGAGAGAATTGTCCTGCTTAATCTGTCTGCCAATATATTTGATTTCCCCGGAATGTGGGTCGCTACCAAGAAACGGCTGGTAGCTACAGCCCATTCCCACACCCTCATGGCATCTCTGCAAAGGGGGTAAGATCTGGTCCCTCCTTGTTTGTTTAGATACCAGACCACCGACATGTTGTCTGTGTGGATGGCGATAATGCCCTGAGGGAGAAACTTGTGTAAGGCCTGTAGGGACAGAAGTACAGCCCTCATCTCCAATACATTGATGTGGAGAAAAGTTTCGTCTGGAAGCCAGGAACCCTGAACTAACCTGCCCAGACAATGCCCCCCCCACCCTGTCTGGGAGGCATCCGTCGTCAGGGTGACCACTGGAGGGGGAATAACAAAAGGACTTCCCTGATTTAGATTGGATGTCTGAAGCCACCAGCGAAGGTCCCGTTTGCACGTTTCTGTAATCATAATGGGGTGATTGAGGGGAAGATCCTGAAAGGACCATTGAGTCGATAATAGCCACTGAACTTGGCCTTGTAAAGTTTGGATCCTTTCGGTAGGAAGAAAAACGCGCATCAATTTTGAGTCTATCTCTGCTCCTATGAACCTTATGCGCTGAGAGGGCAGCAAGACAGACTTTGACCAATTGAATGTAATTCCCAGGGTAGCACCCAGGGAAAAGGTGGCTTTGAGGTTGTCCATTAGTAGATGACTGGTGGTGGCAGTCAGGAGCCAGTCGTCCAGATAGGGAAACACTTGGAATCCAAGACTCCTCAGGTGAGCAGTTACTACTGCCAAACATTTGGTGAACACCCTGGGGGCTGTGGTGAGACCAAAGGGCAGAGCACAAAATTGGAAATGACTGTCTCCCAGGCTGAAGCGCAGATACTTCCTGGACGCCCGATGTATCGGTATGTGATAATAGGCGTCCTTGAGATCTATGGAGCACATCCAAACATCCTTCTCCAATAATGGGAGAATGGATTGTAACGTGACCATTCGGAATTTGGATTTTGACGGATTGGTTTAGTCTGCTGAGATCCAATATTGATCTCAGGACCCCTGTCTTTTTTGGCACTAAAAAGAACCTGGAGTAATTTCAGATCCGATCTGGTCTGTGGGGACCGGTTGGATGACTCCTTTTCTAGCAGCTTTAACGCCTCTGGCTGCAATTTTCCTTGACTGGGTGGTGGGTCCGGGATTTTTGGACGGTGGGGTGAGTGTGTGAAGGGAATGGTGTAACCTCCGGCAATAATCCGAAGCACCCATCTGTCCTGAGTGATTGACTCCCAGGCTTTTAGGTGCTTGGCGAAACGGCACCCGACTGGCTCAGGAGCAGCACAGCCGGGCAATCCCTCATGAAGTGTGGGAGGCTGAAGAGCCACGAAAGGACTCACGGTCTCCAGAATTGCGGGGCCCTCTGCCGCCTCTGGGACGGCGTCTCCCAGAAAAAATTTCCCGTCCTCTGCCTCTGGAAGGGGAATCTTCCTGCTGTTGATGGAAAAACTTACGTGATTTGCGGAACCACATCTTCCCTCCTCCTTTAGCCTTGGGATAAGGCCGAAAGGGAGTGGAATAACGTGCACCTACGGCAGATAAAGTTTTTCCTCTTGCTCACAGCGGTAAGAGTGTCTTTAACCTTAGGTCCAAACAAAGAGGACCCATCGAAGGGAGCGCCGCTAAGGAAGACTTGAAGGCCTCCGAAAATGACACAACGGAGCCAGGCTTGTCTCCGTGAGCCACGCCTGTGCTCGCTCTACCCGCCTTCGCCGCATATGAAATGAGCCTCATGGACGAAGTTAGAAATTGAAGTAAGGATAGCCAACTGAGAGCTAACCGACTGGGCTAGCTGCTCAGGTAGGTTACCTGAGAGGGAATCTGACAGCTCCTTGACCAGATCCCTCTGAAGCCTGGTAAAATGTGCCAAATAATTCAGGGACCTTAAAGTAAAGGCCGCTGAAGTCAGGGCACGCTTCCCGGGTCCATGCTCCTAGACTCCTTATTAGGAGGATGGACAGACGTTGAAGCCTCTGCCACGTCCTGTTGTGTAGCAGATGCCACCACCATGGCATCTACAGCCACGCCTTTAGTCAGGAACTCCTTCTCGGGTGGGGCAGACAAAAATTTGTTAGGACGAGAAGGGACTGGTTCCACGGTATCTGGATGTTCCCACGCCCTCCGACAAACTAAATCCAGGAGCTCGTCGAAGGGCAGAGACACCCAGGAGGCGGAGTGCTGAGCCCCAAAGGCCTTGAGAAGCACTGACTCATCAGCAGAGGGGGGTTTGGATATCCAGCCGCCTCGTTGTTTGAGGATCTCTAAGATGTCTGCAAATGAGACATCATCCGAGGACGACTTCGTGGACCCCTCCGCATCATCAAGATCAGTGTCCGATGTAATAGACTCGGGGGAGTCCACGTGCTTCCTCTTGCACGATCTCTTCCTTGGGGCTCCTCTGAAGACAACTCAAGAACCCTCAGGAGGAGGGGAACCCCAGTGGGGTAACCTCAGGCCCAGGGGCTCCGCTGCCTAAGGACAGGGAACTGCCAAAGACCCAGTCTCCACGCCCAGGGAAGGTGCCGGTAAAGCCGGAGAGATGGTCAAGAAGACTTGGCCAAGGCACTCCTCATAGCTCTGAAAGCCAGACCCCAGAATCCTGGGAGTGTCCGGTCCCGGAGCCATGATAGCAGACGGAAGTCCCGCAGCCGAAGCACCGAGAGGGAGGCTCGGAACCGACAGCATAGGTCCCAAACATCACCCCAGGTCCAGCCAAGAAGTCCGTGTACCAAACTCGACCCAAGGCCGGGTTGGAGTAAGGGTCGGAGCCGACCCTAAGACCTCCACCGGCTCCAACAGCACCTGCTCCGACGGAGCCAAGCGGTCGGAGGAGGAATGGCAATGATATGGGCATGGGCGCCGGCTCGAAGCCAACTGGGTCGGAGCGAAACAAATTTTGAAAGACTGGGGACTGGAACAGTCTTTGGAGCACCCTGTCTATGTCCGAATCTGACATCCTCGATGACCTAGAGGATACTGAACGGGTTCGAGATGGCCTCTCCAACGGCCCCAAGGGGCTAGGGGACCGCCCGAGGCGACTCGATGACTATCGGCGCCGAAGGAATACCCAAACTAGTTTCCATTGGTGCGAGGAGGACTTCGCGCCGAGGAGGAAGTGTCTGAGCGGACAACCTTTGTCGGCTCCGAGACCAGTGGAGCCGAAGGTGACCCGCCTCGATGCCCCAGCCATCGGCTCCGAAGCCAGAGGAGTCGAGACTGGTGGCATCGAGGCAGACCGTTCGCCCTCGGCTCCGAAGTCCTTGGAGCCGAAGGAGAAGCCTGCCTATGTCTTTTGGCGGTCGGATCCGACGGACTGGTCGGAGCCGACGCCCTTTTCTTTTAGCAGGAGAAGGAGAGGATGCTAAAGCTTCTTCAAAGGAGGGTTTTATAAGACCTTTTAATATGAGCTTATTTTTCCTCTCTTGGAGGACCCTCGAGGAAAAAGCGTGACACACGCTGCAGGACTCCTGCAAATGTTTTGCACCCAAACAATAAACACAGAGAGAGTGGTCATCTGTGATAGACATTTTAAAGTTGCACTTGGTGCACTTTTTAAAGCCTGAAGGCCTAGGTACCTGAGACATTCCGGTGAATTAAAGCCCAAAACACAGTACAAACACTGTAATTAGAAAGAAATTCTCTCTTCTTTGTCCTTCTTTACAAGAAAGAGAAACTCTCAACAGTAAAAAGGATCCCTAAACAAAACAGAAGTCACCTACAATCAAAAAGACCGGGAAAGGCCTTTCCACACAAGAGGTACTCCTAGTCAACACTCACAACACAAGAATTTACCAAGTAAATTTCACCAAACTCACTCTAAACACAAGAATAGCTGTTAAAACAGCTTTTGTTGAAGAAAAAAGAAATTCCCGACAGAAAAACTAGTGAAAATAATCACTACTTAGCTCAGCCAGCTCGAGACCACGTCTTCACTTGTTAGCGGCAAATGAGATCTGGGAGACTGGTAGTGGTGCATCCTGGGATATAGTAAGCTCAGCCAATAAGAGACTTCGCTCTTTGGCATAAGCGTGCCGAGTCGGAGCCGAGGGATCGGCTCCAAACCCATCAGTCAGAATGTAGGCGAGATAGGATCACATAACATCAATTGATCCGTTTTTCTGAAAGATTTAGTTCTATCCAAGTAGAAACAAAGTTGCCTATGAACATCGAGGGTATGCAAAACGTATTCCCCTCTATTTGAATGATGAGGGAAGAAAACCGGTAGGTCAATAGACTGATTAATGGAAAACCCAGAAATGATCTTGGGCAAAAAGGAGGGGTCAGTACGTAGAGACACTCTTTCCCTATGAAAAATCAAGTAAGGTCTCTTGACACTCAAGGTCTGCAACTCAGATACTCTTCTCACTGAGGTAAGGGCTGCTAGAAGTAGAGTTTTCCAAGACAAAAAATTCATATCACATGAGTTAGAAGGCTTGAAAGGAGGAGTTGTTAATGACTGAAGCACCAATGTCAAGTCCTAAGGCTCTATAGGAGGCTTGACAGGAGGTTTAACATGTAATACTCCTTTCATGAAGGTTTTGCACAGTCGGTGTGATATAACAGAAGAATTGTCAATTCCATTGTGAAAATTTGCAATAGCTGCTAAATGCACAGTAATTGTTAATGCTGAAGCTCCTGCGTGTAATAGGGTAGTTAGGTATTGTAGGAACTTCTGAATAGGCATGGAAAAGGGGTCTGTGTTATGTTCTTTGGCCCATCTAGAGAACCTAGCCCACTTACTACAATACATTTTCCTGGTGGAAGGTTTGTGTGAAGCCAGAAGAATCTCGTGAACAGGAGATGAAATATCAGGTAGCCTAGCAATCATTGGAAGTGGAGGAACCAAGCTGTGAGCTTGAGGCTGTGGAGATTGGAGTGAATCAGTCCCTGAGGATAAGACAGCAGACCTTGGGATTGATCCAGGATCCATAGGCTGTGAATCAAATGAGGCCATAGGAAAGGAAACCAGACTTGAAGGGGCCAATAAGGAGCAATGAGGATCACTCTGCTTCTCAACCTTTGAGCTTTCTGGAGGAATTTCGGGATGAGAGGAAATGGAGGAAAGGCATGCAACAGACTTGGGGGCCAATCGTGCGTCAGAGCATCCCTCTGTGACTCCCCCTGAGGGGGGATCAGGGCAAAGTAGCTTCTGCATTTGTTGTTTAGGGGAGAAGCAAACAGGTTGCAGCAAGGCCTGCCCCAAAGGTGGAAGATCTGATCCGCTATTATAGGACTGAGGGACCACTCGTGAGGCATCAGAATGTTCCTGCTCAGATTGTCTGCAATAAGATTGGAACTCCTGGGAATGTGCATTGCTATGAGAAAGTGGTTGGAAGCTATCACCCAGTGCCAAATTTTCATGGCCTCCCAACACAGGGGGTAAGACCTGGTTCCACCTTGTTTGTTGATGTACTAGACGACTGAAATGTCCGATTGAATTGCAATGGTCCCGGAAGAAAGGGATGTGTGGAACACTTGCATTGCTAAGAGAACTGCCCTCAATTCCAGGACATTTATGTGCAAATTGGCCTCCATGGGGGACCAGGTGCCTTGGACTGTCTTTCCCTGGATATGCCCTCCTCCACCCTAACAGGGTAGCATCCGTGGTCACCATGGCCCTGGGCTGGGGAAGGCAGAACGGTCAACACCAAAGATTTGTTTCTGGCTTCATCCACCATAGCGTTTCTTTCTTGAAAAGGTTTGTAAGGCATATCATGTGGTCGAGAGGGTGGGTTAAGATCGACCATTGTAATGAAAGGAGCCACTGTAATAGTCTCATATGCAACCTCGCCAGTGGTACTAAGGTAATGGTTGCTGCCATAAAACCCAATAGTTGTAGTACAAGACATGCTGGTACAAATGTCTATGGAAGGAGGACTTGAATCTGGCTTCTTATTTTTGAGATCCTGTGAGGAGGAAGGGAAGCTTGACAGGACATTGTGTCGTAGATCGCTTCAATGAATTCCAGTGTTCTTGTTGGAGACTTTTGTGATTTGTCCATGCTGATCATGATACCTAAGCGAAGAGCAAGGCCTTGAGGCCCCGGGGAGATTGCTCATCACAAGTGTCACGAAAAGATCCTTGGCACTTCTTGAACCACAATTTCTCTCCCCTCTGGTTCCTGGAGTAGGATCTCTGGGGGGGTGGAAAAACCTATGCCCACAGCAGACAAGGTCTTTCCATGCTTATCAATGCATGATAGTGTGTCTATTACTTTGGGACCAAAAAGGGAATATTCATCAACAGGACCATTGACAAAGGAAGATTTAAAGCGGTCTGTGAAATCACACAAATGCATCCAAGCATGCCGTCTCATGACGATGCCTGATGCGGCTGCTCTAGCTGCCCCCTCGGTGGTGTGAGAGATCAAGCACAATGAGGAGTTTGAGATGGATTCCAGGGTAGCTAGCTGAGAGGAAACAGTATCACACAGCTCCTCAGGCAGTACCCCCATCAAAGAGGCAGACATTTCTAAAATTAGTTCTCTTTGGAGGCAAGTAAAGTGTGCCAGATAATTCAGCGACCGAATGGCAAAGGTTGGTGAAGCGTGGGCCTGCTTCCCCAGTCTTTCCATAACCTGAGACTCCCTGTTCAGGGGATGAACAGTGGGACTATCTTCTGTCAGTTCCCTCTTGGTGGCCACCACCATGACCATGGAATCAACTATCAGCTGCTTGGACCAATTAGGCTGGTCTACAGGGGTGGATAGAATTTTATCTGGCCTTCGGGGGACAGGTTCTATGTTGTTTGGGGCCTTCCAGGCATGCTGCACAATAAGTTTAACAAGCTCATCTACAGGTGGGGTCACCCAGAAAATAGCTGGCCAAGCACGGAAGGCCTGCAAGAACACCGATTCCGCCGAAGAAGGGTTGGAGGGCTTCCAGTCTCCCCTATGCTTGAGGATCTTGAGAATGTATCCTAATGAGATGTCTTCCAGGGGAGACCATGGGGACCCTTCTCCCTTATCACAATTGGTGTTTTCAGTGATGGATTCCTCAGGGGAATCAAGATGCTTCCTCTTGCACAGTTTCTTCCGGGGTGGCTCCCCAGTGGGATCTTCTGAGGAGGACTCCGGAGAAAGGGTTCCCTTCTGGTGTTGATGCCAATGATGCCAACTGTGAGCCTGTTGAGGCAAGGACCCTCTCCATCACCTGGAAAGCAAATCTGCCTGAGGATGGATGGGAGCCCGTTACAGAGAAGGGCAACCTCGGAACAGGGGTCACACCCCGCCCTGAGGATCCCGCCTCCAGGTGAGGAGCTCTGAGAGGACCAGTAGGTGCTGGGGGGAGCCGTGGCCATAGACGGAGCCACAGAAAAAATAGATGCTGAACTAGGGGCCACAGTACCAACAGCCCAATCACTGCTCCGAGAGTGTGCCAGTTCCAATGGAGCCATTGCAGCAAGAGTAAACTGTGCCAACAGGGAAGCTTTCACTGTCAGAGCCAAGACAGAATGCACCGGGATGGCCACTGGTACCAAAGTCACCGGGGTCTAGGAGGAGGATATACAGGTGAATAAGCCATGAAAGCTTCTGTTCAAAGAGGGAAGGAACACCTAGCAGGGGTGGGTAATCCTCTAGCTGCCAAAAGCTGGTCCACAACCCTCACTACATCTTGTTCTGAAAGACTCCTGGTGGATCTGAAAGAAGCAGCCAAAGGAGATTCAGGTCTGTCATGAAAAGGACTAAACTGGTGTCCTAAAAAGGGGTCATAAGTGGGCGAGTATCTGGTTCTGGGAAGGTGTTCAACCTTCGGAATTGACAGTGTCAGAGTCAGTGGAGCCGTATAAGACATCGGCACTGTGGCTGGAATTGGTGCCGATGCAGGTACAGTAGTTGCAGCCTGTGTCAAAACCAAGGTTGGCACCGAGGGGGATGGTGCTGAAGCTGGCACAGTGGTTGGAGTCAAAATTAAGGATGACACCAACTCGGGTTCCAAGGAGGATGGAGATGTTAGAACCGAGTGACTCTGTTTCTCTTTGTGTTCCTTCACATCCTTATGCTTAGGAGGTGGTGAGACCTCCATCCCCATAAACAGCCTCCAAGAAGGGTGTTTTCATCATACTCTTCAGAATCAGCTTGTTCTTACGCTCAGCCAATGTACAATTGCAGAGGCTCAAACAAGTATCACAAGATACATTGATGTGGTCGACGACCAAACAATAAATACGCCGGACATGACCATCTGAGTTGGGCATCTTATGCCCGCACTTATCACACTGTTTAAATCCTAGTTTAACTTTATCAGACATTATGGAAAAACAACACTATGTCCTAAACTACAATGTAACCAACCAAAAACAACTACAGCAAGCTTATAGAAAAAGTTTTTTTTTTTTTTTTAAACAGCTAGAAAAGAAGGGGAATGACCAACAATGGTACTAAGAAATACCACAGGTGGTAGGGAACGACCTACCAAAGGTAGGGGAGAGGGACAGTACCAACAATGGTATGAAAAGAGCTACCGAAGGTAGAGGGTAGGTTTTATAGAGAAAGTGTATAAATTTAAAGACGAAAAGGTAATCTTTAAGGAAAACTGACTAGATGAAGGTAATTAGAATGATAAATCATAAAACCCCTACACTTAGCTTGAGAGAAGGCTTGGCACATCTGACGAGAAACGTGGCAAACGAGATCTTAAGAGACTATGAGACGGGCATTGTGGGTAAGTCTTAGCTGAGAGTTTTTGGCTAGTGTGAGCTTGGCCATGTCGGTTCTGAGGATGGAACTGAAGTCCTAACAGTAAGGAATGAATAAAGATTTACAACATCAGATTCAACCTTATAAATTTATCAGTGAAAGCAATTACTTCAACTGCCCTGCTCATGAAGTCCCAGCTTACTCTGTTAAATGCTTTCTCTGCATGAAGACCTATAAACAACAGTGATATTTTATATTTTTTTACATTCTGCTTCCTTCTGGATCATCAGTGTTCTGTTAATGTTATCAAATGTTTGCCTCCCATCCACAAAACCACAATGATCCATATCTATCAATTTTGGCAGCACTTTTTCCATTCTTTTAGCCATTGTAAACATAAGCACTTTATAGTCATGGTTTAGTATTGAAATGGGGCTGTATGAAGCTGAATTCAATGGATCTTTACCATCTTTAAGTATTACAGCTACCACTGCTTTCTTCCAGGATGTTGGTACTTTTCGTACTCTTAAAATACTGTTAAACAAAACCTTCCAGATCTTTATCAGTTTCTTCCCTCCTAGCTTCCAGTCTTGCACGGGAATACCATCTATTCTTGGGGACTTTACTGTAGGTTGGTTATACAGCATCATTTTTATCTCATCTCCTCCTATCCTGTTAGTAATTGAGCCTCATGTACTTCTAACCATTGCATATTTAATTCTTCCATAAACATTTCCATTTGCACCTTTTCCTGATTTCCATATTTCTCTGCTTCATACAGACTTTCATACAATTTCCAAAAATATTCTAGTAATTTTAGAGGATCTCTTATTCTCTTCCTTGTTACAGGATCCCTAAGGCTGGTGACAGCCATTTCTATGTTCTGTTGCCTGAGTCGTGCTAAAAGTTTTTGTGCTCTAGACTTATTATCAAAAAACAGTTTCTTGACAGCAATTTTTCTAAACTCATGCATATTATCGAAGTAATCCCTTATTTTGTTTAGCATTCTGCAGTTGCTCCTCTTCTTGTTCTGTGGGATTCCCCCTATTTAGTAATATTTTAACATTTGTCAGTCCCTTTAAATAATTCTTGTTACTTCTTGACCATATCTACCTTTCCTTTATTTCTACCCTAGTTTTAAACTCCACATTAATTTTATCCCATTCCCTAGCTATATTTTCAAAAGAAATACCTAGCTTATCTAATAGCGCCTGCATAATTACCAAAACTCATTCCTTAAATTCCTCTCTTTTCAACAAATAGGTGGGAAAGTGCCAGTGTCTCATTTTTATTTCATTACATTGTGTTTTTATTTTAGTTAGTAGTGGTGCATGATCTGAAATAGTTATTGGATGCATTTCAAGATCTTCAATTAAGTGCACATTCCTATGAACTATAAATTCCATCTAAACTAGCCCAGTCTTTGTATTTTGGAGAATAAAATGTAAATTCACTCCGAACTCCTAATACTGAATTCATATCTTCCATGCCAAACATTTTCATAAATTTCTTCAAAAATCTATCCTCTTTTGTTATATTTTCCTTTCTGGGTCTCCAGACACCTCTTCACTGTACAAACCAAATTCCAGTCTCCACCTACAAGTAATATTCCTTGCTGAAAGCTGATTATTTCTCCCAGAATTTTCTTAAGCTCCATTATGGCAGTTTTAGCTGGAATATAAATACATGCCAGTGTAATCTTCCTCCCTTGCCAGTAGCCCCTTAGTACTACAAATCTACCATTTTTGTATTTTTTTCTTCTTCAATCACTATTGGAGCTCCTCTTGCAATTAATATAGCTACTGCTCTTTTCCATTACCCCAGGTATTCCACTTAATAACCATCCTGAAAACTTTTCATTATCAAATTCACATGTTCAGTTCTTTCCAGGTATGTCTCCTGTAGCATAGCTATTTGCACTATACATTTTTAAATATAGTTCACTTCACTTTCTTTTCTGTATTTATTTGTGAGACCAATCCGATTTAAAGATATTACAGAAAGTATAATTTTCTTATATAGTTATTGTTCCCATCTTGTATGCAGTCTATATTACAAACACAAACGCTTACCTTATCGAATCCCTAAATGTCGACCCGTCCTCATCGAACCACATAACCACCAAATGCCCTAAACCGCAAAATTCAAAACAACAATCATACTTGTCCCACCCTGCCCGCTACATACTACTTACACAAACTAAAGAAACCACATACATACATACACTAACCGAAACCCTACTTCTAACTCTAAACTAAACTCTACTTCTAACCCTACACTAAATGTTACATATACCACCAAGATTGCACTTAACTTAACCCGCACCCTAACACTAAGGTCCGTAACTATCGCACACTTACCTTAAAAAGCTAAACCCAAACAAACTAAATAATCCACACACATACACTTAACAAAACTCAACACTAAGTCTAACATACATTACCATCTATACACTTACCTTAACCCGCACCCTAACCCTAAGGTTCGTAACTATCGCACACTTACCTTATGGAGTTATACCACAGAAGGCCAATCATGATGATTCAACGTTTCCGGTTTCGCTCTCCTGGATGTTCGATATTTTCGTGGTACGATAAGGACAGCCCGACGTTTAGGGATTCGATAAGGTAAGCGTTTGAGTTACTAATATAGACCCCTTTTATGTATAACTGCTTTTTGTTTAAATGCCTAGTTCCAACTTTTATGTTCCATACATATATTGTTTGGAAGCTTGGTCTTTTATATATTTGTTTCTTGTCATATCCATTTGAGGCTTTGTCAAATCTTAAAAAACTTTTTGTTTTAGTGAAAGCCATCAAACAAAAACACAAACACCCCCAATATATGCCTAAAACCTATTAACTTAATGCTAACACACAATACTATGTACATCTTCAAATTTGAAGTTTTACCTTCCTAATAAGAACAAAAGCTCTAAACTGATAGTCACACAGATAGACTAAGGTTAACCAAAAAGAAAGGCCATTCATGGTAAGATGCATGGTACAGTTTGCACTTTTAGTAAGTGCTGTCTGGTTTTGTCTTATCTTTATAGCTCTCCCAGCTGAGAAAGGACTTGAATGTTTTCAGTGAACACTTTCACCAAGCCATTTGTCTTTGTTAAATTGTCTTCTAGGGACATGCAAACCAGTCACACGACTGCTAAGGATACATTGTTTACAAGAAAAAAAGCCTTATAATATTCAATATTCTTTTTCATTTACTTGCTTTCTTTTAAAACTTGTTACTGGATAAATCGAAAAGCCTTGACTCAGTCATTCCACTTTGCAAGCATGAGAAAAAGCACACTGATTTTTTCTTTTGTCATGCTGTCTTAACCAGACCATTCCTTTCTCCCTTTTTTTACATTGCAGTACCTATATTTCTTAAAACTGAACATGGAAAAAGAGAGGAGAAGAAGGGGATGGGGAAAAAAACAAAAAGCACATGTTTATATTAGTATCCCCATTACATTTAACAATAATTGAAAAACTTTTACTGCATAGCTTGCAAAGAAAATCATGCACCATTAAACTAATACCATTAAGAGAAAAAAATTTACTTACAGTTAACTTTCTCCCTCCTTTTCCCCTCTGCCAAGAACTTTTCCAAAGATTAATGACATGAAGTAGGGCATATGCTTTAGAGTCCCCTACAAGTTTAACAAAGTCCACGAAAATCCAATATTTCTAAATCCTCTTGTTCTGCCATGTTTCACAAGTATAAATATTGCTTTTTATTACCCAGTTCTCAGTTTCCAAGTTACTGATTTTTATTCTCCAAACATTAATAACATGAAGCAGGAAATATGCTTTAAAGTTCCCTACAAGTTTAACAAAGTCCAATCCAATATTTTAAATTTTTTTTTGTTCTGTCATGTTTTATAAATATAATTATTGTAACATCAGCCCACATTTGTCAATTTGCAAGGTACTAGCTTTATTCCTGCTCATCAACATCTTCCACAATCCTGTCTCTGTTTCATTTCCAATGTTTTCTCGAGTCTTCTCATCAACTCTTATGTTTTCTTCCTTCTCTCAGGCATTTTCCATTGAAACATTGTAGTCCTTATCATCAGAAGGACATGAAGCAAAACCTCCTTCTGTTTCACAGCTCGCCCTTTCTTGGACAAACTTTTGTATTTCCTCCTTAGCATGTAGTTCATCGAAAAATGATTTTGTCTTTGCAGGGAAAATATTTGGAGATGGCTGGGTACAGCAGTTTAGATAATACGCCTGCTTCTCAACATTCCCTAAATAATGGAATATATTTACTCCTATTCTGCTTAGTGTACAATGAGTAGTCATTCTTCACAAACACTATGCTGTCTCCCACTTTTAGTACTTTGCTCTTCTGCCACAGTTTTGTCAGAATCAACTCCTTCTGCCGATAAGACTGCATCTTTTCTACTAAAGGTCTAGGTTGTTTTCTAGTAAACAGATTTGGAGCATACATATGATGTGCCTTTTCAATTAACAATTCATGTTGTGGAGTATCAATCCAGCTACTTATTTGTGCTCTCATAAAATTAATGCAGTCTGTTCCTTTCAGTTTCTCTGGTACAGCAAAAATCTCAGGTTTTCCCTACATGCTCTGTCCTCTAATTCTGTTATTTTTTGAAACAGCTCTTCCTGTGCAGTCTCATATTCAGCCAGACTTTTCTTCATTTCAACCTCTGAGTTTTGCAGTTGTGTCACCTTATCTGAATATCTGTTTAAAGCTTCTTCCGTTTTCTCCAGCTGTTTTATTGTTTGTGATGATACAGTACATCAGTATTTCGCTTATTTTAACCAGTTCTGTGTACAGCTGTTTTATACTTTCCGCTAGGTTATTGGAAGTTATGTCTGAAACCTGCACTGTTTTTTGCTGAACAACTGCAGTACTTCTTCCAGTCTATGTTTTTTCCTCACCTTTTGTAGCTAATTTACCTCCAGGTCCTTTATACTTCTTTTTTTTCCTGGCATCCAGGCAGTTATTGAAATTTACCCAGAAATCTAGGTCCACTACCTTTCTCTGCTAAGTTTCTGTTTCCAAACTGGAAGAACCAGAATTAAGCTGTTACTTAATGTACAGCCATCTTGGAAGTCCTGAAGGACAACCTGTTCTTGGGAAAATCAGATACGGTGGCTGGGAACAGAGAGCCTGGAATTCTTATACCTATCCAACTAATGTGATAGCAACCAGAAAAATAGTTTTCCAAGAAAAAAACTTTAAGTCCACATTGGCAGTTAGTTCAAAAGGGTTCAAAGAAAGAGCGTGAAGAAATATTGCTAAATGCCATAGAGCAGTAGGATCCTTAATACGGAATCACAGTAAGAAGGTACCTTTGAGAAATGGTTATTTCCTATGTGAAAATTTGAGATGGCTGCAAACTGGACCTTTATTGTAGAATAACTAGCTCAGCTGTTGAATATGGAAGCAAGAAAATCAAGGATAGCTGGAATATGTTCTGAAAATGGGTCTAGCTGTCTTTGGAAAGCACAAAGGGAGAATCTTTTTCATTTACTTTTATAAATTTTCCTAGTAGAATTCTTCAAAGAGGCTGTGAGGATGTTTCAAACTGGGGAAGAAGGCCTGGATTGTCTAGCCATCAGTGGAAGTGGAGAAACCATGCAGTTAATTTGAAGGTCTGAATGTCCGGATGAGTTATCCCTGATGGATGAGACAGGAGATCTAGGGATGGATCCAACACTCAAGGGTGGTGCACTAGATGAGGCCACAGGAAGGGAAACCATTCTTGTTGAGGCCAGAATGGGGCAATGAGAATTACTCTGTTCTGCTGGCGAGGTGCTTTCTGAAGAAATTTGGGAATTAGATGAATAGGAGGAAATGCATAAAGGAGCCTGGGGGCCGGGTTGCTGTCGTGAATCAGACAGTCTCTCAGTGCCTTCCCCTCTGAGGGGATCAGGGCAAAGTACCTACTACGCTTGGAGTTGGGAGGAGAAGTGAAGAAATCAGAGTTCAGTGGACCCCATTGACAAAAAGTCATTTCCATCACCTAAGAGTTGAGAGACCACTTGTAAGGGAGTAAGAAAAACCTGCTCAGTTTGTCTGCTAGCATGTTGGACTTCCCAAGGATATGCATAGTAAAAATAAGGGGCCAGAACAGATTGTCCATTGCCATACTGTCAAAGCTTCTTGACATAAAGGATAGGATCGAGACCCCCCCCCCCCCCGGTCTTGTTGATACACCAGATTATTGACATAGTGTCTGTCTGAATAGCAACCATCCCTGGAGGGACAGCATCTTGAAATGCCTGCAGCTCTAATAAGACTGCCCTCATTTCCCACTGGTGTGAAGACTGACCTCCAAAAGAGACCAAGTGCTTTGTATCATCCTTTCCCAAGAAATGCCTCCTCCCACCCTTGTTGGGAGGTGTCCAAAGTACTGTGGCTCTGGGTGCCAGAAGGATAAAAGGATGGTCCTCAGAAACCTATTTTGTCATGATCCCCCAGTCTATGTGTTACCTGCAAATCTTTGTAATCAGTATCAGCATGGACAGGAGGTGTCATTTTATTGACTATTGCACTGCAATTATCCATTTCAGTACCTTCATGTAGTATCTTGCTAAAGGTACTACAGTTATTGAAGTTGACATAGATCCAAAAAGTTGCAATATCAACCTTGCTGGTGGAGAGGAAAGACTGTGTGTGGGATGCCTGACTCTGTAAAGTGTTTAATCTTGTCTGTGGTAAGCCTGTAATCTGTGCCACCATATCCTGATGAGCACCAGTGAATTTCAAGACCTGAGTGTGGGAAAGATGAGATTTGGCATAGTTCACTATGATGCCCAGTTGAAGACATAGTTGGAGCAAGTAATCCCTGGCTTGAATCAGTACAGGCTTGGTGGTAGCTGAGAGGAACCAGTCACTGAGACATTGAAACACTCAGAATCCCAGCAGCTCAAGTGAGCTGTGACCACTGCCATGCACTTCATGAACACCCTGGGGGTGTGGTGAGGCCAAAGGGCAGTGCCTGAAATGGTAGTAAGTGGCTTCCAGCTGGAAGTGTAGGTATCTCCTGGTTACCTGTAGATTTTGATGTGATAGTAAGCATCCTGGAGAACTAGTGACTATGTCCAATTCTCATTGCATATCAGCAGCAGAATAGACTAAACAGGGACCATTTGGACCTTCAAGCATTTGAAGAACTGAATAAAACTGCTGAGATTCAAGAAAGGTCTCAGCTCACTGTTTTTCTTTGGCACTACAAAGAACCTTGAGCAGGTTACAAACCCTTGTTGATCTTGTGGGGGAAGGGCATTTGGATGACTCTTTTGGGTAGTAGTTTTTCTATTTCTGTAGTTGCTGCTTTTCTCCGACTGGGTTGAAGGTTAAGAATTTTTGTGGGCTGACTGAGAGACTGAAGAAAAAAGAGTACATAATAACCTCAGGATATGATCCTCTGAACCCAGTTATCTTTGATAATGGCTATCCAGGCTTCTGGGTGCAAGGATAAGCACCTTGCAAATGCCTACAGAGTGTAGCAGCCAGGTACCTGAAGCATTTCTCAGAGAAAGGACCTCTGATGCTCTGGAGTTACACGCCTCCTCTGCCACATGGGAGGCATCTACCACTACAGTTCTCCCTCTGCTGTGAAGGGACCTGTCCCCATAGAAATCTTGGAAAGACCCTTGCAACTTATGGAACCACATCTTCTTACCCCCAGTTTCTGTGAAAAAGTCCTCTGAGGGGAAGAGAAACATATCCCTATAGCAGATAATTTCTTCCAATCCTGTTCACTCCTAGAAAGGGTTTCTTTCACCTTGGGTTCAAATAAGGTGGATACATCAAAGGAAGCATTGATGAATGACAGCTTGAAAGACTCCACAAAATTACAGCAATTCCTGAATCCCCTGCTCTCAAAGCTCCATCTCAAGCATGAGAAATCAGCCTCAAAGAAGCATTCATCAACGACTGGTGGGTGGTCAGCTGCTAAGAAAGGATCTTCTTGTCTTACACAGACATGGACCCTGAGAGGTCATAGGAAAACTCATTGATCAAGTCCCTCTGAAATCTCATAAGGTGTGCCAAGTAGTTCAGTGACCTGAGGGCAAAGCTCTCTCTTTTGCATAAACATGTTTCCCAAATCTTTCCAACATCCTAGGCTCTCTGTTTGGGAGATGGAGAAAAGAATTCTGTTCAGCAAGTTCCTTCTTGGTGGCCTCTACCACCATAGCATCTACTAGGGGACCCTTGCTCCAATGGGTTCAAACCTTTGATGCAATGAGATGCTTATCTGGCCTCTGGTCTCTTGGAGATAGGATATATGACATCTGGATCCTTCTAAGCCCAGTGGGAGATGAGGTCTACCATCTCATCCACTGGTGGGACGGATGTAGCTGAGCCATCTCTGAAAGCCTCAAGAAACACTGAAAGGGGGAATTGGTAGAGCAACCATCCTTCTGCTGCAAAAGTTTGAGTATTTCACCAAAGAAGACATCCTCAAGAGGCGATCTGGGGGACTCCCCCCATTCATCAAAGTTGGCGCATTCTGTCAAGTATCCCTGTGGGATTTAAGCTCCTCCTTTTGCATGTACACTTCTGACAGGGCTCCTTAGTGGGATGCTCTGGGGAGGACTTGGAAGTCTAAGCCAAATCCTGGATGAGGACTGTCTCCAGGCTTGAACAAGCCAACTGCTTGGATAGGGCAGGATGAAGAGACTTAGGGGCCATTGCAGCCAGTTGTACAGGGGGGTGGTCCCAAGGGGGGGGTAGGATGCTGTGTTCTCTACTACCTCAAAGGCATAAATCATGGGAGAAACAAGGGCCATCCTGGCAGGAACAGAAGACATCTGCCCAGGATGGCTCAGAGCATCATCATGATCCTGCCTCAAGGCAGAGGTCAGAGCCAAGCTGTATAGCACCAAGGCCCCAAGATGAAGGAAGCGTTTGAGTATATTGTAGTCAAATTCTACCTTACTGGATCTAGCGCTGATGCTACAGCTCTACGATCCCTCTGGCATGGACAGTGTTGGTGCTGACTGGATTAGAGATGTAGCTAGAGTAGACAAAGGCCAAGCCTTCAAATGTGACACTAACATGCTCACAGCTCTTGGGTCCAATGGCTCCAAAACCACAGGTCAGATTGGAGTAGGAGTCAACAGTTGGGCTTGGGCTAGTGGTAAGCTCATGGTTCCAAAGGCAGACAGAGACGGTAAGACTCCTAACAAAATGTGAGTCATGAGAAACTTCCTCATCATCCTGTCCATATCTGTTTCAATTAGACTGTTAGTCAACCTGAGGGATAAGGAGGTTGGGGGTGGCCTAGAATTCTTTCAAGGGGTTTCTTGTAAGAGGGAGAATGGATCCTAGAAGGAACAGGCTCTGGAGTGTAACCTGAGGAGCAGTGGACCGGAGTCTTAGATTTGGGTTCTTGTCAGATTTGAGGAACAAGGTGGATTTGATGGTTTGGAAACTTTTTCAGGTAGAGCTGAACCCAAAACAGAGGAAGAAGAAGAATCAGGATCCCCGTGGTCTTCTCATAATATTTTTTAGGAGTCAGAGCTCTAGCTGAAGAAGAAGAAGAAGAAGAAGGAGTAGAAGGTGAAAACCCTTTCAAAACCAGCTTGTTACAGCAGTCATTGAGCTCCTGATGATTAATTAAAGCCTGCACAGATCTCATACTCCACATCGAGATGTGCTGATCAAAGGCAATAGACACATTCTTTGTGGGCATCTGAAATGGGGATCTTATGGCCATTTGAGAACATTTTTTGAATCCAATAGGCTTGTCAGCAATGTCAAGAACAGAAAAACAGGAAAGAAGGGGAAAAGAGTAGCAGAATACCAACAATAGTATAAAGAGGAAAGGGTATACCAACAACAGTACAAGAGATGTACTCAAAACAGATAGCAACAGTTAGCAAAAAGGGAAAAACTTGGCAGGAATCAAGCAAAGCACAAGGCATGTATACGAGTAAGAAACAATACAGAAGTAACCATATATATATATATATATATATATATATATATATATATATATATATAGTTCCCCTTCACAATCTCGAATTACTGAATGCTCGAAATTCAGTAACTCGAGACTGTAAAGTCGAAAACCCATAAGCGCGAATCTGCATAAGCGCAAATTCAAATATCTTGAATTCGCGCTTATGCATGTCAGCTACGGGATGGGAAGTGTGTGAGTCGGGATGTTTTACGGAAGTGAAGGTAAGTGAGTGTATTTGTGTGTTAAGTTTTGTGTGTGGGTTAGGGAGGTTGGAGTATGAGTGTGAGTGTTGGATGTGTCTGTATCTGTGTGTGTGTGTGTGAGGCAGTGGAAAAATGTCTGTGTGGTGTTTTTTATTTTGTGTATTAGTGCGATTTCGGAGTTAGCATACATAAGTAGGGAGGCGTGGGGGGCACAGCCCTCCTGCATGCATGTAGTGTAGAGCTTGTAGTTTATGTGATGTGGGTTGTATGATGTGCATGTTGTGTGGTGTATGTGTTCTGTATGTTCTGGGTTTTTTGTTTTCATGCTTGTGGGTTTCGGGATTTTTGCTGGTTTGACTTTACAGTCTCGAGTTACTGAATTTTCGAGTATTCAGTAATTTGAGATTGTGAAGGGGAACTATATATATATATATATATATATATATATATATATATATATATATATATATATATAAATATATATATATATAGGAGTGCTACAGAATCCTGAAAGCCCAAGACCAAAATACCGAGACCAAAATCCTGAAAGTTCAAAATACTGAAAACTCAAAATCCTGGAAACACACAGGATACCAACACTTAGTATATTCCAGCACAAATACATACAGAAACAAATAAAACACAAATTATATTACTGTTCTCCAAGTATAAGCAGGGGGGAAGGCCCCTCTGCACCCCACACCCCCTGTTACTTAAATATATCAACTCCAAGATTGCACTTAGTGTCCTTGTCTCCCTGCATATAGTTGAAGGGTAATATGTTTCTGTATGTACTTGTGCTGGAATATAGTAAGTGTTGGTATCCTGTGTGTTTTCAGGATTTTGAGTTTTCAGTATTTTGAACTTTCAGGATTATGGTCTCAGATTTTGGTCTTCAGGATTTTGGGCTTTCAGGATTTTGTAGCACTCCTATATATATATATATATATATATATATATATATATATATATATATAGTATAGATATAGATAGAGCTATTTATCTATGTGTGTGTATATGTACGTATGCATATGTGTGTGTGTGTGTGAACAAAGAAAACAAAGGATATAGGACAAGAGAATTAAAGCCTGTAAAAGAAATATCAAAAAAAAAAGAAAGAAAGAAAGGAAACACTTGTCTGAATATCAACACCTGAGCTATGGTAGACTAATGCTGAAGCGGCAAATGAGATCAGGGGTAATCCAGGCTAAACAGGAGGATTGTGGGTAAGGGAAGGAGCTTGAGCTATGGAGCCAAAGGTCTGTAGAAGTGTATGAAGTCAGATTTGACCCCATTGGTTTGGAAATAGATGAAAAAGACAACATCAGATCTCAATTTTACCCTAGAAAAGGAAACAGAATGTTAATCACTTTTTCTAAAGTCTTTTGTACTGTGTAAACAAAACTGAAGCTGACTGTGAACATCCAAGGAAAGAAATAAATATTCTGCTTTATCTGAAAAATATGGAAAAAACAACAATGAATGTCTAACATGGATTAAATTAGTGTCTGAAGTCGCCTTGAGAATACCTTGAATTGTCCTTATGAAAAATCAAGTAACAGGAGTTTGCGCAATAAGGCCTGCAATTCTAAAATCCTTCTGGCTGAGGTAAAATAGTGAAGAAAAACATCTTCCAAGGCAAACATTTTAGATCTGCTATAACTGCAGGTTCAGCAACACCTTGGTCAGACTCTATAAAAAATAGTGATGTCCTGATGAGGCATGGGGTCCTTCAACTGGGGTCACAAGAGAAAGGTTGCTGTCAAGAATGTTTTTGAGAGCCTTAAGGAAGCAATGGAAGCATGCTGGTCTCCCACATGGAAGTTAGAAATGGCAGCCAATTGTACTTTAGTCATAGAATAACTAGCCCTCAAATGGAAGAGACCCACCAGAAAATCAAATCTTGAAAGAAGAGATGCTGAGAACAGATCCAAACCTTTAGAATTAGCCGAAATAGAGAAACTTTTCCATTTACTTCTGTAGGTCTTCCTAGAAGAGGGATTTCAGGATGTGATAATCTGCATGACACTGGATGAACACTTCAGATTTCAGGCCATAATCAGAAGTGGAGAAATCAAGTAATCAGAATGAGAGATATGATGTCTGGGTGAGGCTTGATGGAGAGATGAGAAATCAGATCTAGAAGGGGATCTAGGTGTGGTCAAATGAAGGGGAACCAAACCTGTTGTAGTGAAAAGGGGGCAATGAGAATCCTTTTGCCTTGCGCTAGGCTGCTTTCTGAAGAACCTTGGCTACGACAGAAGTGGGCAGGTAGGCATACAGGAGCCTGGGGGCCAAGTATGGACTACAGCACACCTTATGAACTGTCCATTCTGAGGGATCAAGGCAAAAAAGCTGCTGCACTTGGTATTAGTCAGGGTTGCTAACAGATCCTGCAGGGCTGGCCACAGCATCTGAACATTTTGGACACCACTGAATGACTGAGGGACCACTCTTGTGGCAGGAGAATTGACTTGCTCAGTTTGTTTGCTAAGATACTGAACTTACCTGGGGAATGTGTTGCAACAAGAAAGGGCTGGGATGGCATTGCACACTGCCACATGCTCATGGCCTCTTGACATAAGGGGTAAGAATGGGTTCCACCTTGTGCGTTGATGTACCAGATCACAGACATATTGTGCATCAGTACTACTATCACACCCATGGGGAGGCAATGTGAGAAGGACTCCCCACATCTACAGAACATTGATGTGAAGGTTAGCCCTTGCCTGAGACCAGGTAACTTGGACCGTCCACCCTTTGAAAAAAAGGCACCCGCACCCCAGGGGAGAGGCATAGGTACTTATCATGGCCTTTGTCATGGGGGAAGCACAAAGAGACATCCCAAGGTGGCAAGTCAGCCACCATAAAATATGGATGAGTCTGATGGGATGTTGTATTGACTTACATGTCACGGACCACTGAAAAGATACAGTCTACTGAAGTACTCTCATGTAGAAACTCATGTGTGGAACTAGAGTGACAGCAGTTAGCATGTATCCTACAATTCGGAGAATCAGACATGCTAGTGGCCTCTGCTGGTACATGATTTGAGAAGTCTGAAGACTCAGAGATGGCAGTCTGGAGGGAGGAAGCCTGGCTATCTGCATAGTGGTGTCCAGGTGGCAACCTATTAACTCTATGGTTTGAAGAGATTCCAATCTGATTTTTTCAAACCTTAATGTAATCCCTAAGGAAGGGCACAGGTGGTGTGAAGAGCCTCTTGAGTAAACTAGTAAGTCCCTTGTGGGAGCCATGATCAGCCAATCGTACTAGTGGAAGAAAGCTCAGAATCACTGCAACCTGAGTAGGACTGCTACTACTTCCATGCACTTGGTGAACACCCTGGGGGGTGGTACTGAGACCAAAGGGCAGTACTCTGAATTGAAAATGACTGGTGCCAATCTGGAATTATAAAAACCTCCTGGACTGCCAGGCTATAATTTATGTGATAAGTAGGTGTTGTATAGGTTCACTGAGCACATTCAGTCATCTTTCCACAGAATAGGCAACATAGACTCTACCATCACCACTGAGAATGACATATGTTTGACAGACTGGTTCAGCTGGCTTAGGTACCTCTTCTTTATTGGCTCCTGTGATGCTATGGGTATAGCCATCTGGAGATTTGTAAAGAATGATATGTATCAACAGTGCACCCTGCTGAAATGAAAAGAAATGTGCATGTATTATTGTCACTGAATTACACGTATGCGGTTTAATAGAGGATAGTGGGACAGCAACAGTTAACTAGCTAGCTTGCTTTAATAAAAATAAGGGACATGTAAATGAGCTGTTAAACCGTTAAAGCTTCACCCCACAGCACTGCCATAAACACTTAGATGTGTATTGTAGCCATCTATGCCAAATTCCTGTCTCAGCTTCAAAGGGGAATACTGTTAAAACCTAGAGTCGGGTGACTAGATGAGGTAATTCTGCTAACACTCTTGGAAATTATACTGTAAATATGACAAAGAGAAATCTCAGAGTAATGAGTAGTCTGTTTTGGGAACCTGACTAGAAAGACCCTCACCCACAGCATCTTGCCTTGTGGCAGTAAGTAACCTAACTAGTGAACAGTAATTCTTTTAGCTTAGTCAGGAATATAATGTATGAGTCTGTCCATCAATAATATATATATATATATATATATATATATATATATATATATATATATATTCAACATTTTCATGCTCTTTTATTATTGATTATCAAATATATATATAATTTTTATTGTGGCTGGTCATTGTAGAAAGTATCTAACCTTTGAGAGTACTTATATTTGCTTGTTGACACTGTGTGGGCCACTCTAGAAGGCCTAGCTGTCTTGGTCAGCTACTATCATTTGTATTAGTATTAATACTACACAGTATAATTGGACACCCTTTATTAAGGGCCTTAGATTAGCTGATTGTGGAGTGTCTGGTGTCGGTGATAACTACCTTATACTCTGGGCAGAAGGGGGCACAGCAGGTAAATCTGTACCAGCTTTTCCCAGGTGTTTTGTGTGTGTGTGTGTGTGTGTGTGTGTGTGTGTGTGTGTGTGTGTGTGTGTGTGTGTGTGGGTAAAATCAAATCTCACATTGTGTGTGTGTGTGTGTGTGTGTGTGTGTGTGTTGTCAGCTACTTGGGGCAGGGACATGCAATAGTTTTACAGAAAGGGTGCTGGAAGACTTCGCTTGGACACTCAGCTGAAGATCTAACTCTACAACTGTGCCAGTGAGGAGCCTTATTGGTGACCTGGAAGGAGACAGATGTAGAGAAACCCAGACCCTGGGCTGGGTGTGTTCCCTGTGTGCTCTTAAAGGAAATCATGCTTGATGCAGAGAGGTCTGCATCTGAAAATACTGAGTGTATCCATTAGTATTCCAAGTGCACACCCCTCTCCAGTGTCAGTGGTGAGGATTCATGCTCCTTGATACTGGCCCATGGACACATATTGGTGGCAGTGGTGGCTATCACATATATGGTTATGGATAGCAAGATACAAGTAGTGGAAATGTTTTTAGTCCCTTTAGTATATTTTATCAACAAGAGAAGTTGTGGACAGTAATTAATAAAGAGATGAAAGATTTTATATGGAAGGGGAAAGGACAAGGGTCAAGTGGGATAAGTAGATTCTTTTAATAGAGCAAGGTGAATTAGGATTACCTGATTTGAAGGGATATTTTAGAGCTACACAGTTAAGGTTCATAAACAGTGCAATGAAAAGTATTTTCCCCTTCCTGATTTCTTATTTTTTTGCATGTTCGGCACATTTAAATGTTTCAGAGCATCAAACAAATTTAATTATTAGACAAAGAAGATAACCCGAGTAAACACAAAATGCAGTTTTTATGGGATAATTTTATTTATTAAGGAAAAAAAATTATCCAAACCTACATGGTCCTATGTGAAAAAGTAATTGTTCCCCTTGTTAAATCATGAAGTAACTGTGGTTAATCACATTTTTGGGAAAGCTGAGTTCAATTTTACTAGCCACACCCAGTCCTGATTACTGCCAGACCTGTTGAATCAAGAGATCACTTAAGCCGAACCTGTCAGACAAAATGAAGTAGGCCAAAAGATCCCAAAAAGGAAGAGATCATGCAGAGATCTAAAGAAATTCCAGAACAGATGAGAAACAAAGTAATTGACATCTATCAGTTTATAAAAGGTTACAAAGCCATTTCTAAAGCTTTGGGACTCCAGCGAACCACGATGAGAGCCATTATCCACAAATGGAGAAAACATGCAACAGTGGTGAACCTTCCCAGGAGTGGCTGGCCTACAAAAAGTACCCCAAGAGCTCAGCGATGACTCATCCAAAAGGTCACAAAAGAACACAGAACAACATCTAGAGAACTGCAGGTCTCACTTGCCTCATTTAAGGTCAGTGTTCATGACTCAACCATAAGAAACAGACTGGGCAAAAATGGCATGCATGGCAGAGTTCTATGACAAAAACCACTGCTGACCAAAAAGAACATAAAGGCTCGCCTCACTTTTGCCAAAAAACATCTTGATGATCCCCAAGACTTTTGGGAAAATATTCTGTGGACTGATGAAACAAAAGCTGAACGTTTTGGGAGGTGTGCGTCCCGTTACATCTGGTGTAAAAGTAACACAGCATTTCAGAAAAAGAGCATCATGCCAATAGTCAAACATAGTGGTGGTAGTGTGATGGTCTGGGTCTGCTTTGCTGTTTCTAGACCTGGACAACTTACTGTGATTGATGGAACCATGAATTTTTCTCTCTACCAAAAAATCCTGAAGCAGAATGTCCAGTCATCAGTTCATGACCTCAAGCTAAAGCGCACTTGGGTTCTGCAGCAGGACAATGATCCAAAACAAACCAGCAAGTCCACCTCTGAATGGCTTAAAAAACAAAATGAAGGTTTTGGAGTGGCCTAGTGAAAGTCCAGACTTGAATCCAATTGAGATGTGGTGGCATGACCTTAAAAAAGCAGTTCATGCTTAGAAACCCTCCAATATGGCTGAATTAAAACAATTCTGCAAAGAAGAGGGGGCCAAAATTCCTCAACAGCGATGTGAAAGACTCATTGCCAGTTATCGCAAACACTTGATTGCAGTTGTTGCTGCCAAGGGTGGTACAACCAGTTATTAGGTTAAGCGGGCAATTACTTTTTCACATAGGGCCATATAGGTTTGGATAGTTTTTTTTTTCCTTAATAAATAAAAGCATCACTTAAAAACTGCATTTTGTGTTTACTTGGGTTATCTTTGTCTAATATTTAAATTTGTTTGATGATCTGAAACATTTAAGTATGACAAACATGCAAAAAAATAAGAAACCAAGAAGGGGGCAAATACATTTCCATTGTACTGTACATAACACAAGCAGAAAGCTAAAATTCAAAGTGGAAAGGGATGAGGATGAAGCTGGGAGAAATTAAAGAAATAAGGAGAGAGTGGGATTTTGGAATCAGATCCTTAAGGAGAATAACAACAGCCACACAGAATATTAGAGAAATCCAGACCCCAGGCTGAGTGTGTTTCCTGTGTGCTCTTATGGGAAATTGTGCTTGATGCAGAGAGGTCTGCATCTAAAAATAATGAGTTTATCCATTTGTATTCCAAGTGCATGTTCCTCTCCAGTGGAGTGAGTCCCCAAAGTAAAGAAAAGCAGGACGATCAGGAGACATCTGAAGAAAAAATATGGACATGGGAAAGAAAACGAGATTTATTATGGTGTAATATTTATGCAAAGGAGAAAGCAAAACTAACCAATACAAAAAGAGCAGCACCAAAGACATTTGGAGAGAAATACAGGCAAAGGACTCCAGACATGGAAAACTTTACAATACAAAAAATAAGAAGACAAAGAGGAAAGTAGAAAAGGAGATTAGTAAAGGAGAAGTTAAAGAAATAGAAATTGAGGTTATGGAGTACCTGCAAAGTGAAGGATTCAGTGTAGAAAATCTAATGCAGAAAGCACCATACCAGGACAGAGCAATGGATATCCAAATTAAGGGGAAACCAGTGGAACAGGAAGCGATTGGTCAGGTGCCACATCAAGATATTTTGGAGCCTTCCACAGGAAACCAGTATAAATGTCCACTTGAAGCTAGAAAGCAAGGGAAGGAACAGGCAACTGTGAAAACTCTGATGCGGTCAATGTTGAGGAGTGATAGGCCAGTGAGTTACCATATTACAGAGCAATGGATGGCACAGGATGAAATTGAAGAGCAGATGCCACAGGAAGATGCTATAGAACTTTCTACAGAATGCCCGCAGGAAATGGAAAACAAGGGATGTGCCCTCAGTTTGGAAGAAGATGAGCTAAGAGAAGAGTTGCTTGATTTAATAGACATAGATAGATATATTAAGATTAAGGTGTGTAAGGGAATGGCTGCTTATACTGATAGAACAAGACACCTTAAAACAGCTTAAAGTGAAGGCTGAAATTGCAGCTGCTTGTGATGAATTATCTGGGCAGCTGGGTGGTTCTAGGTTTGAACAATGGTTATGTTCTTTAAATATCAAGTTAGAGGAAAACTCTAGTGAAATTATACAATGCAAAATCAATAAGTTACAAAGAGACATTACAGATTATGACTCTTGTTTGGCTTTCAAGAAGGTAGCCAAGCAGAATGGTACCAGAGGCTTTAAAAATGCTTCTGGGAGATCTAAGAAACACCAAAATGTCTCCTTTGCCTCTATAGATGGAACCAATACTTCTGCAGGCTCTGATAATGAAAATACAGACTACCCACCTTTGCCTGCTCCACAACAACCTAATTACATAAATAATAATTTTCTGGGCCAAGGGAAACAACAGGGAAGACAGCAGAATGACTACAATCAACAGAACAGCTTTAAACGATGGTATGAAGGTAAGAGATACTTTCAACAGTTCAAACAACAAAATAAAAGGACTAAATATTGATTTTAAACCTGTTTGCACAGTAGTTAGCAGTATAAAAATATGTTATTTGAATAATTGCATTGTGAATTTATCTGGGGTTGATTTAAGTGAAACTGAAATATCTGTTTTGAAGTATGGTTTAAAGTTTATACCAACAGCTATTATTAGTATTATTTAGTTATGTTAGGAACCTGGGTGGGAATTCCCAGATATGCTCAGAATTAGTCCACAATGACAAGAAATACATCAAACTCACAGACATTGCCAACATCCTAGCTGACAGGTTCAGCGCAAACTTCTCACCCCCTCCCCACCAAAAGGGCAAATATCTATCCCAGCAGAGTGCTGCCCCCCTGACATCTCAGATGCTCAGGTAAGAGCTGCCCTCTCCAAAGCAAAAAACACAGCATCAATGGGACCAGACGGTGTCCCGGGCTGTGTCCTACATGAACTCCAAGAAGAGCTAAACCCAAACATAAAACCACTGTTCAATCTCAGCCTTACTACAGAATATGTCCCTAAAGAGTGGCGTACAGCAACAGTGGTCCCTCTCCACAAAGGTGGTGCCTCAACGGATCCTGGAAACTATCGCCCCATAAGACTGACTAGCTTGGTCTGCAAAGCTATGGAAAGGATTATCATGGACCTCATAAATAAAGATATTGGGGACCTACAGACACTGGATCCTACCCAGTTCGTCTTTGTTAAGGGAAGATCCTGCCTCTTAAACCTGGTTGATTTCTTTGAAACAGTCACCAAGGCCATTGACGAGGGGAAGGTGGTCCACACAGCCTACCTGGACCTCGCAAAAGCCTTCGATACAATACCCCACTCGGGCATTATAGATGAGCTCACCAGCTTAAATATAAACCCCTATGTCACTAGATGGGTTGCAAACTGGCTCAAGGACAGAATCCACATGGTTAGAATTGCTGGAGCCATGTCCGACTCCAAACCAGTTACAAGTGGCGTCTCACAAGGCTCAGTCCTGGGACCTCTCTTGTTCGGCATACATTTCTCGGAGGTACAGGCCAACACGGAAGGACTGTGGCTGACTAAGTTCACAGATGACTGCAAACTGGGCGCCATAATCGACTCTCCAGCTGACACAAGCATCCTCCAAAAGGGCCTCATAGAAACAGACAACTGGTGCCAGAGCCATGGCCTCATGCTAAACGCCAAAAAGTGTATAGTCACCCCTTTGGCAAAAACAAAGTGCAAACAAATTACCACATAGGTGGTAATCCATTAAGTACAGAAGAAGTAATTAGGGACCTGGGGACCCAAGTTGATAGCAATCTCTCATTTGACAACCACGTGGCCAAAGTGGTTAGAAAATCATTTTATATAGCCCACCTAATCATGAAGGGATTCACATCTAGATCAGGGGAGGTCATTGTGCCTCTTTACTCATCCCTCATCAGGCCCATAATGGAGTACAATGCCCCTTTTGGGATGTACCTTACCAGACACCTGCAGCAACTGGAAAGACCCCAAAAGTACCTCACCAAGAGGATCAAAGGGCTCAAACAGATGCCATATGCTGTCCGGTTAAAGAAACTCCAGCTCTACTCAGTGGCATACCGCCTGCTCAGAGGCGATCTGTGCCTGACGTATAAAGCCATGTCCAACCTGGAATTAATGGACATGCTGCACCTCAGAAAATCCAAATCCCATCGAGCTACGCTCGAGAGACTTGAACCTCAGCACTGAAATAAATAGGACATGCTGGAGGGACAGATTCATAACCCAGAGGCTCCCTTCACTCTGGAATAAAATCCCAGTCCAGGTTAGGCAGAGTCCCTCATTGACTCTCTTCAAGAGGAATCTTGATGAGTTGATGGGAGATCGTAGGTTTACCCCAGGTATCACTTCTGTGTCACTGTTAGACAGAGGCACAGTATACTAACCTCAAAAAGGGCATAGCAAAATTAATTTAAAATGGGTGGCGAAAGCCAAACACACTCTGGCTAGGCTTATAAATGCTCTAGGGCAGATAGCCTAGTATGAACCTATGAACCGATGAACCTAAGCGCTACCTAGAGCACATTTTATTAAAGCAGAAGTGTTTAAGTTAATAAGAAAGCTGCCTTTGGCTAATTATTTTGAATGTAATGGTGAAAGTACGTCAGTTAATGAAGAAAGTATATCTGCAAGTGAAGATGAGTTGCTGGATTTCTTCTCTTGTTATTCTTCATTTGAAACAGCTAAAAGTGTTAATGCATATTGCACTTTAAATACTGAAATGGTTACTTATACCTGCATTTAACAACCAGGTGATTTTGCAATTTTCTAAGATGCTTAATTTTGCATTAGAGAAAGTTCTGAAAGATTTTTCTTCTGAGAAGAAAGACATTTTGTATAATATGAGTAAGAAAGAATGGTTGTCTTTATAAAATTTATGTAAAAGATCAGACATAATTATAAAACCCTCAGATAAAGATAGAAAAAATGTTGTTATGCACTGGAAACAATACCTGAAAATGTGTATGGACCATTTATCTGATGGCCAAGTATACAGGGAAGTAAATATTGATGTTTTTTTATCAAGCTATAATGAATTTTAAAACACTAGTAGCTAAAGGCCTAAGATTGGGCTATTTTACAAGAAAAGAAGCCCTAAATAAATTTAATGTAGAAGGAAGCTCAGTGGCTAAGTTCTATTGTCTGCCAAAGACACATAAAAATGCGACCCCCCCCCCCCCAGTAGACCCATAGTAGCAGCACAGAATTATTTTCTCCATAATATGAGAATATTTTTACATTCATATCTTTTGAACTATGTAGTTAAGTTAAATTCTTATATTAAAGACACTTTCCATTTTTTGGATAAAATAAAGAATGTTAAATGTGATGAAGAATATTACTGGATATTTATAGATGTAAAAAGTCTCTATACAAGTATTACCCATGAGTTAGGTATGGAAGCTGTTAGATTTTTTTCTAGGTGATAGCCTGTTAGCAATTATGTGATGGAATTGTTATATTTTTGTTTGATGAATAATTTTTTGAGTTTAATAAGCTCATTTACCATCAACTACAAGGTACTGCCATGGGTGCATCTTTAGCACCCATGTATGCTAACCTGTTCATGGGCCTTTTTGAAGTTGAGTTTTTGTATAGATTGAATTTTTTTAATAGTTATGTTATTTTATATTGTAGATATACAGGTGATTTGATTTTTTTATGTAATGGGGTGCTGAAATAGCCCCCCAGTTTATAAATGATTTAGATGCAGATTGTTTTCAGATAAAATTTGATGGCTTACAGATAGGAAAAAACAGTTAACTATCTAGATGTCACTTTGACTATTAGGAACAATAATATAGTAACCAACATACACAGAAAGGGAAGTGGAGATTATAATATTTTGGATAGTAGTAGTTGCGGTGGTGGTGCTGCGGTAGCGTTGTCGCCTCACAGTAAGACCTTGTCCTGTTTGATTCTCAGCTAAAGCGTCTTCTGTGGAGACATGCATGAATGGGCATACCTTCGTTGAAGGTTGTGCGTCACAGCTGGCAACTCGGCACATAAAAATCTACTGCCATTCATTAGCGGACCAGAGTTCCACTGTGGCAACCCCTAACCGGGAAAAGCCAAAAGACATAACAGTAGTTGCCATCCACCACATACTTTAAAGGCACTACCTTATAATGAATTATTGAGAGTTAGCAGGCTATGTAACAATGAAATGGGTCTAGAAAAGAGGAAATAATAAAAAAACATGTATTAACTTCAAGCAAAGGGGGGATGATGAAAATGTTATTTTAGATGCCCTTCATAAAATAATAGATACTAGCTTACCTCGTAATAGGCCTTTAGTAAATAAGATAAATAGTAATAGAGAATTTAATACTGTGCAGGAGTGTAGAGAAGTTTATTTTGTTACTGTATATAATATCTTAAGTGAAAAAAATCAGTGATGTCATTAGATATTATTGGCCTTATTTAATTAATATGGAAGGGATAATAAATCTGTGTAGAACTGTAAATATCTCTTTTAAGAGAAGTAGAAATATTAAAGACATGGTGCACACAATGGATTTATTTCACTTGGTGAAAAATTAAACCCACAGGTTGTGGAATGTGGCACCTTCCCTTGTGGAAGGTGTTCGGTTTGTCCCAACATTACCAAATGTATTGAAAAAATAAATGGTGTAAAATTCTGTTCCACTTCTACTTTTTCATATATAACTAAATCAGTGGTATATGCTCTGTCTTGCCCCTGTAATTTGTTTTATATAGGGGAGACTAAAAGAATATTCAAGCTATGGTTGCAAGAACATATTACAGACATAAAAAATAATAATGCTATGAGCCCTATAGCTTTACATTTTTTTACTTGTCACAGTAGTGACTTTTCACAGTTAAAAGCTTGTATTTTGAAACATAGTTCAGAAGCAGATGAAGTTTTAATGAAAAAGAAATTATTGTACAAAGAAACTTTATATATTTTAAAATGTAATACATTATCTCCAGTAGGTATAAATAGTGAATGTAACTAAAGAGAGTTTCTTTAAAATGTATATATGATTAATTTAATTGATGGTTGACTAATTTGATGATTCTTTAATTAATTGTATTTAAGTGAATATGTGTGTGTGTGTGTGTGTGTGCGTATATATATATATATATATATATATATATATATATATATATATATATATATATACATATATATATATATATATATATATATATATAGATGTGTGGTGTGGCATATTTTGTAACTCCAGGAAGGCTGTGCCGAGGCGTCAGAGTGTTATTCAGTGTGAATAAATTATTTAATATAAGATTGGTGGCATCTTTTTTGCTGGCTTTGTAGTCTGGTGTGTTCTAACACTTGCTTGGTGTTTTTTTATAGGTAGTAAACTGAGGTCTGGGGTGTTTTCTCAGAGTTTGCATTAGTTGAGAGTGGAGCCGAAGAGAAATGGTCGACTGTGAACTTGGGTTAGTGGGCTCTTGGCATATAAGAAGTGAAAGGAATTGGATCCAATGGTTTCGGATTCATAGGGTGAATAGTGGGACTGGCTGAAATAACTGTTAGATCTGAAGACTTAGGATCTGTAGTTTTTCACTTTGGATCTGATGATCTTTGAATTTTTTGTGGAGGCCCTGATGATGGACTTTGGACATCATTTACTATGCTCCGACAGAGCCTTAAACAGTTTGATGGGGGTTTGAGCCCTGGAAGAAAAGAAGATGATGGAGGTAATAATCCTTTGAGGACTAGTTTGTTTCTCCTGTCCGCAATAGCCCTTAAGTTAAATGCGGCACAAATGGTACAGTTCGTACACAGAAGTTCTGCTCAAAAACAATAAATGCGCTCCCTGTGGGCATCACAGTTCGGAATTTTATGCCCATAGGAAGTGCATTTTTTAAGACCTGTAGGTTTCTCAGCTATATAAGCTATCAATAACAAAAATGTGTGTGTGTATATGTATATGTATATATATATATATATATATATATATATATATATATATATATATATATACACACACACACACACACACACACACACATATATATATATATATATATATATATATATATATATATATATATACACAAATGTAGATAAGGAAGTGTACCAACAATAGTACGTAAAAGTTACTTTGATAAGGTATACAGCTAATGGACAGAAAAGCCCAAACTACTATGATGGGGTAACTATAAAGTAACTAGTTAACCAGAAAAAGAAGTGGTGTTAATATTAAAAAAATGCTTACTACACAACCCGAAAAGTGCAATGAGTGGATCCATGTCCGTGCAAGATGATGAAAAACAACATCTGAGGTATTGAGGATGGACTATGGCATTATGGGTAAAGGGAGGAGCTTGAGAGTTAGAGCCGAAGTCTGTAAAATGCTTCTGAGTAGGATCCATAACTCATATATTGAAGAAGAATGAAAAGGACAACATCAGATCTGTCCATGGAACCTAGGTATTGGGAGTAAGTAATTAAGAGAAGTAAAGGTAATAGAATGGAAAGAAACCAAGACATTTGAACTGCAAGCTAGAGACAGTCTTCCCTATCAGGGATTTATACTGACCACAGGCAAAGTAAAAGGGATAGGGGTATCCAAAGTGAAAGATCTGCTGTGGTAGTTTTTAACTGAATCTGGAACAGAAGCTGCTGTTAAAAAGGGATGGTTAGTAGGGTATATAAAATACTACACAATACCTATTGGAATCAATTAGAGGAGGTTGGAAAAGATTGGGAAGAGAGATTTGATAAGCAATTCATAAAGAAACAATGGGAGGACATATGTTTGTCTCCCAAATATGCAACAAAGTCTAGAAGATTTAGGGGTTTTTTTTAAAGTGTTTGCATAGGTATTTTTTACCCCAAGCAGACTACAAAGAATTTTTGCTCAGGTAGACGGAAAATGTTGGAGCTGTAATGGGGAAAGAAATATATAACTGGGAATATATGTTTAGGGAGTGTAATGAGTTGGCAGACTTTAAAAATTCCCTACAGAGTACTCTGTCAGAAATATTGGATGAGCAAATGGGTGTAACTAATGATTTTTTTGAGCTGGGATACAGAATCTGAATTGTCTAGACATAGTAAGGCCTTGTTAAGTTTAATTCTGGTGGCTACCAAAAAAAGCAATTACTAGAAAATGAAAATCAAAGTCTAAGCCAACTGTATTTGGAGTACTGAATATTCTAACGAATATAAAGTAACTGGAAGTTGGATCTTTAGAAAATGGTAGGAGCAAATTACATAGAAAAAAATGGGAACAATATGTACAAATAATGTTTTAGAGAAGGACTGAGATTTAAGGGAAGGCAGTAATTGATCAATTTATGTAATGCTGAATTGGTGATAACTATACAAAAGAATATATGTATAATGTTTGTGACTGGTAATCTGTTAATATGGTTTGTTTTCTTTTATATAAATATATATTTGCCTATGTATTGTGTGATAATTTTATAAAGGTGTTAACAATGGAAAAAAAATACTTTTGCTGAGAAATATGGGTTTGTTTGTTTTCCCCTTGTAATCCTGCTTTTATTTCAGCTATGGTCTCAGAAAAAAATAGCTCTTTTGGATGGAAATCAGAAGTAGCAGTTTCCTCAGAATCTGAATCATCAGCTTGTGGAGAAATCACTGAAGAAAAACATTCCCCCTCCATTCCTTCTTCTTCTTACTCAGACTTGGTGTTAGAATGGCAAGGAAGTGCTATCTTTTTCTACTTGAAGCAAGTAAAGAAAGAGAATATGAAACTTTAAAAGCATAAGTTTATTTCTTGTCCATATTAATAAAAACAGAAGTAAAATTCGTAATTGTTTGCTTTCTTTTGCTGGGGGACACATTGGAAAAAGAATGTCTCTTGGTAAGGGTACTACCCTGGTGATTAGGTATCCTAGCCTGGCTATGCAGTAGACCTTAACCCACACCTTACCCCAAGTCTGACAACAGTGGTTCTCCCTTACCCAGTGAAGACAAACCTACAGTGGCAGAGGATGTGTCTATCTTCCAGTAATTAGTGGCTTCCCAAGGAACTACATCAGAGGATTGAGATAAATTAATGAGCAGAATGAGAGAGAAATATTTTCTTTTTCTACTTGAAATAAGTAAATAAACAGAATTTGAAACATTAAAAGCACAAATTAATTCCTTGTCCATAGTAACAGAAAAAGGAGAAGTAAAATTCTTAACTTTTTGTTTTCTTTTCCTGGGACACTCACTGGAAAAGGACTGACTCATGGTAAGGGTGCTATCCTGGTGACCAAGCATCCTAGCCTAGTTATGCAGTAGACCCTCACCTACTCCTTACCCCAAGTCTGACAAAAGGAGTTCTCCCTTACCCAGTGAATACAACCCTATAGCTGCAGAGGATGTGTCTATCATTCAATCCATACTGGCTTTCCAAGAACTACATCAAAGGGATTGAGAGATGCTAATGAACAGTCCAAGAAACCAAGTCTGGCCACAGAACAGTCACCCATCATCAGCTGAACCAGTGAGGGAGCTGGCCTGATATGCAAAGACCACCTAGCAGTTTTCTTCTTCTTGTGGACAGGGGAAGGTAGAACCTAGGATACTGATAACTGATCCCTGGACTGCTAAAAAAATACACCTGAAGGACACTAAGTGGAGCCTCTGAACTTCCTGAGAGAAAAATAAAAATTTTGAGGTAAAAACAAAATAAGTGATGGTCCTCAAAATCACAAACGTGCATTATCCTGTCTCAACACTGTAACTCTGTATAAAAATGTAAAAATTAAGAAGAAGAAGAAAAAAAGTTTTTTACACAGTCTTGTCAGACAGGAACATATTGAGAAGAACTCCCCTACAATTTTTTACATAGTCTTGCCAGACAAGAACACATTGAGAAGAACTCCCCTACGATTCATGACAGTACATCAAAACACTTTTCATAGAATAAAATACATTTTTTCACAGAAAAATCACAGTTTTCACTCAGAAAATGAAGAAGTGGAAGTTTTTTTCCCCCGAGAAGTATATATATCTGTCCAGCCTTGAAGGATCACTAGCCAACCATGATGTCCATGAAGCCTGGAGAGGGATCAACACTTGGCAGCAAGAAACCCTTTTTATGTCACTCTGAGCTCCTGACAGTTTGGTTGCATGAAATGTGCCCTGAAGTTTTGAAAGCTAGCTGGTAGTTATATCCAGGTCAGGACATAACTCAAACAGCTTAGGCTACTGCAAGAGTCACCTAATGTTCAACATCAAAATATATGAGTTTAGAGTGAGAATAGAGAGTGAAGAAAAAAGGAATATTATGAGGGTCATGGAGATTATGTCAGTGGACTGTTAGTGTAGTGCAGAGTGGGACAGAAATGAAAGCATGCTGTGGGGTGAAGTACTAGTTGGCTGGTAAACCAACCATGATTGTTGAAACAGTGACACTGGGATGCTTATTTTAGGTGCATCTTAAGTGATTTTCTGAAGCCTGGGAGAATGAAATTTATTTGATATCCTGAGGGAGTTCATTCCAGTATTGGGGTTGGAAATTTTGGATCACTCTTGAATCACTTTCCACTTTCATCAAATCTTTTAAGAACCTCATTAGCAGAATGGCCAAACAGGTCATCCTTGTCAAGGGGAAATTTTAAAAGTGCTTTTTGCTGACTATACTACTGATGAAAGCCTTGCTGCTGAAACCGGTCTAGTTTCAGTTTTATTAAACTACTTTTGAACCTTCCTTGGTGCTGGCCTTTTTTCTGATTTTGGGTCCATCCCGACATCGTTATTTTCGGATGCATGGCATCTACATTTTCTTTTAAAGGATTGACTTTTGGTCATCCTATTGGATTATCATGTTTATCTAAGCTAACAAGTGAGTATATTGGATGCATTAACGCTGTTGAGTTTATTGGGATTTGTTTTCAAGATCGTTGTGGTTTCCATACTGTTTTTGGACATATCAGGACTTGGATCGATTTTGGCCTTTTGGACATTGTTTGGAACAACTTTTAAGGGTCCTAATACATTTCAAACTTCATCTTTCCAGGTACTGTTCTTGACATCTATTTTTGGATTAATTTTCATTGGTAATTGTTTTACCATAATGAAGAAATTTTCTGTGACAATCATTTAACTGTCTGGATGGTGTTGTTAAGTCGTTTTTCTTGAACACTGGACTTTAGAGAACTGTTGTAGCACAATATAACAGTGCCATTTTTCAGGACTTTTCATGTATGTGTTCTTAGTTTATAACTATATTTCATATTATTTTGCCTAGTATACTGGATTTCTGAGTACTGTTGTAGCACAATACACATTGCCTATTTTTCAAGGACATTTCATGTATGGGTGCTCATTTTATAATATGTGCATAATTTTATTTTATTTCATTTGATTATGATGAACTAGCCATTGTTATATACACTAGGTTGATACAATATTATTGCTTATATCTGTTCATTCCTATGTTCCTACTGATTCATGTTTTGTTTTACATTTGAGTCAATATTGGTCACATATCTTGAGGGCTTTTGTTTTGTTTGCCCAGTGTTGCACTCAGGTCTTCTTTTAGAATAATTGCTGGGTGCTGACAATAATCATCTGTACATTTATACCTTTGATAACAATTTCATCTGAGTACTGTATTGAACAATTATTGATTTCTTAATATTGTTATCTGATTTAAATAAGGTGCATAAGTGTGTCTGGCTTAAATTCATTACATATTGGTATACTCCATATGGATTTAGCCACCTCTGAACAACTGTAGGTTGTGCATTACTCAGAACATTGCATTTTAGACATTACAGGCCTTTGACTTTTGGTCTGTATAGCATTTTTGCCTAGGTGCTAGGGTTAATTATTCTATATATAGGGTTACATTTGCCATTTATTCTGGCTTCAACTTCTTTGTGACTCTGATTGTGATTTTCTGTTTTGGACTTATTTGTGATTTGCCAATTCAACCCTTAAGAATAAAAGAATCTTTTCAGGGTTCATTTTTATTTTTTATTTTTTATATCTTCTTCCTCCGGTTCATTGCCACTTATTGTCATGGATCTCAGTAAATTGTTATCTGGTTTATGCTCCGACAAGGATGACTTTAAAATTTTTGGCATAGGAACTGAACATACAGAAAAGGTGGATTTGGTAATCATGGATCCAGTTAAAACTTATTCTTTCAATTAGGTAAACAAATTAAGATGCTTAGAACAAACATTTGGCACAGTAAATTGTTTAAAGCTTACCAAATACAGAATATATCCCCTAGAGGATTGAGATGTAAAATCCAACCACTAGTGGGCACACCGAATGAAACTCTGTTGAAAGATTGGCAACAAGCACAACAGGAGGCTGCCATGATTAGAGTTAACATTTTGGCCTCTTTCTATGAGAGAACAATACAGAGTAATATTACTGAAGTAGAAAAAACATGTAACAACCTGAAACGGTGTGAACATGAGGCTAGTTTTCAGGGTTGTCTTGGCAAATTATCTAAAGAAATCTCTATTTTGGAAAATAACCTTAAGAAAAAGAAATTGCACAAATTTGCGGGATAAGGAAGATTATGATAGGGGCAAACAATTTGATTCACAAAGGGTGTGAGGTTTGCTCATGGTACCAAGAATGCTTCATTTATACGCAAAAAGACCAAGGTCTATTTTAAAAAAGACTGGGCCTAGCTTTATTACCTCTGGTGAGGATTCTTCGACTACTGATACTGAGACACCTAACATTGGTGATTCTCCAAATGCTAAAAGGGGTCGAAGGACTGATGTCCCTTTAGGGGGAAAAAACACAGGGCAGGAAGGAAACACAGAGGTCAAAAACTTAGAAGAGCTCTTCATGTCGATAGTGAAGTAAATCATTCATGTACTAATGTTTTAAATATTTCAAGTCATATTTTGACTGATGATCAATATTCCCTTCTTAATAAAGGCCTTGGTTTCATACCTGTTTTTTTCACTGATGAAAGTATTTTGGTTTCTGATACAATGGATTTTTGTAGGAAAATTAACTTGAAATTATTTTTTCAACAACAAGATCAAACTGACAATGCTCAAAGATCATCTGATTTTAGATTTCACAAATCTACATTTAACCCTCCCATGGATAAACATGTTGCTGTTTTCCAGCAGGCGGTTTTCCAGCAGGCGGTTATAAAGGATATACACTTCAATTTGGGTTCTGTTGACACTATAAAGCATAACATGTCTAGGAAGGAACAAATAGCACTCACACAACTCAGAAACAATACGGATATTGTTATTATTTCTGCCGACAAAGGTGCGGTGGTGGTGATGGATACTGAGTATTATGTGAATGAAGGTCTTAGACAACTTTCCAACCATCATCATTACATGAAGATGGAGATTGATCCGACTCCAGGTTTTGCCTTGGAAATTAATGAATTTTTGGAAAAGGCTGTAGAATCTGGAATTATCTCTGATAAAACCAAAACTCATTTGACGGTTAAGGATCAAACAACAACTCTATCTACTTCCTAAGATTCATAAGTCCATTGATCAGCCACCAGGCAGACCGATTGTATCTGGCATTGGGTCACTCACTGAACCCTTGTCTGTTTTTCTAACTGAAAAATTGAAACCACTGTTAACATGTGTTAGAGCAAGAATCAAGGACACGACTGAATTTTTGCAGATAGTCTCAGTCTCAATTGGACCCTGAATGGCTTATGTGTACCCTTGATGTATCCTCGCTTTATACCAGCATCCCTCATTGGGCGGGTATTAATGCCTTGGAATACTGGCTAAATAAAACCAATTTATAGCCCCAGGGATGAACACCTTATTGTTGTGTATGGCTGAACACATTCTAACTAAAATGTTTTTATTTCCAACAAAACTGCTATTGGCAACTACAGGGTACGACTATGGGTGCATCCTTTGCACCCATTTATGCTGATCTTTTTATGGGCTACATGGAAGATATGATTTTATATGACCCTTTGCACAACATATATCTATCTGAGATTGATATATGGAGAAGATACCTGGACGAGTGTTGGCTTATATGGAAAGGAGGTGAGGAATACCTCCAGGAATTTATTCAACATTTGAATGGGAACATCTGGGGTATCGAATTCACTGTGGAATATAATAGGAGTGCAATCAGTTATTTGGATGTCAATTTAATTCGACAGGAGGATAACACTCTTAGAACGTCCGTACACAGAAAATTCTCACAATATAATACCCTTCTACATGCTGATAGTTTTCATCCGAAACATATTATTCGAACATACCGAAATCACAGTTTGTGCGGATGAAAAGGATTTGTTCCTCAGTGGATGATCTTCAGAGTCATCAAATGGATCTAACCAAGAGATTTTTGTCCAGAGGTTATTCCACTCGTACTATTGAGTCAGCAGTCCAATTTAGTAATGCTAAATCCAGGGATTCTCTTCTCCAATACAATACTAAAACTCATAATGAGGAATCAGATGTATGTAGATTTGTCTCCACTTATGGCAGGAATAGTGCCAATTTAGTAAATATTATTAATACTCACTGGAATATATTGAATTCTCATCCATTGTTGGAAGATTATCTGGGAGAACGATGTTATTTTTCCTATAGGAAAGGCAAAACTTTAGGGAATCTATTTTCACACTATAAAAACAGGGTCATGGATCACACTCCAACTCAAAGAACACTTACTGGAGATAAACTTTCAGGCATTTATCCATGTGGACATTGCAGTTTTTGTAACTATATTTTCAAAACTACTTCTTTCACTAGTAGGAACACTGGACAAATATACGACATACAGTTTTTGGTAACTGCAGTTCAGACTGGATTATTTATCTTGCCACATGTACATGTCATGCATTTTATATTGGCCAAACGTCTAGACAGTTTCATGTCAGGATCTCTGAACACCTTGGTGACATTAGAAACAGAAGATTAACTAATGCACTATATAGACATGTTATCAAACATCCCACTGCCAAATTTACATTCACCATCATTGATCATATCATAGGAATCGATCTTTTAAAACAGGTTGGCATGGTATCCTAAATACCAAAGAAAAAGGTGGATCATTAAACTTGGGGGCTTTTCCTCCTGGATTAAATGATAAATTATAATTTGTAATTAACCATCACTTGCATTACGTATATGTACTTATTTCTTATCAGGTTGCATTGCTTAGGTTTTTGCATTTCAGCTCATTTTAGGATACTGTGGCTGGTATTCAACACCAGAATTCTTATAACCTGACTTTTGTTTCGGGTTTATTTTTGGGCATTTACCCTTTATTGTATGTTTTTTATTAAGTTTGTTTATTATCATTGATATACCAGTATACTGTGTCTTTTGGATTTTTCATTATAATCTGGAGATATGCATGCAACTTAGGCAAACTTTTTTGTTTACTGAACTATGTATTTTTCAATTACTTTTGCCTTGATTGTATTTTTCAATTACTTTTGCCTTGTTTGCATTTTTGACTTATCAGGAAGTGATGTCATATAGATGCCTTAGAGAACATTATATAAGATGATGACTAAGTGCTTTTTGCTGACTATACTACTGATGAAAGCCTTGCTGCTGAAACCGGTCTAGTTTCAGTTTTATTAAACTACTTTTGAACCTTCATTGGTGCTGGCCTTTTTTCTGAAATTTTAAAACCTCAGTTTTAACATATTCTGGTAAATGTTGCTAAGGGTACTTATCTGTCCAACCTTGAAGGATCACTAGCCAACTGTGATCTCCATGAAGCCTGCAGAGGGATTGCGCTTGGCAGCAAGAAATCTCTGCAGCCTTTTTATGTGGCTCTGCTTGAGCCACTAGTAGTTAGGGTGTATGGAATGTGCCATGAGGCTTTGAAAGCTGGATGGTGCTATATCCAGGGGAGAATATAACTCAAATAACTTAGTTTACTACAAGAGTGACCTAATGTTCAACATGAAAAGATATGCAGTTAGAATAAGAATAGAGACTGAAGAAATAAGGAATATTATAAGAGAAAAGAAAAACAGGGGTCAGTAATGGTGAGAGACAGAAGGGGAAAATGTGGGGTACAAGAAATGAGTAAATGACTTGTAAGTATTTTGGATAACACATATTACTTAGAAGAGGGAGAAAGTAGTAGAATACTTTTAGTAGAGTAAAAAAGGGAATAATGACAAAAAAGGATAAATAGATGGGGGTTGGTAATGGAGAGTATGTCAGTGGACTGTTAGTGTACTGCAGAGTGGGCCAGAAAGGAAAGGAAGTAAGCTGTGGGGCTGAATGCTACTTCACTGGTAAACGAACCATGACTGTCAAAACAATGACACTGAGATACTTATTTTAGGTGCTTCTTAAATGATTTTCTGAAGTCTGGGTGAGAGGACTTTTCTCTGATATCATGATGGAGTCCATTCCAGTATTGTGGTTGAATGTTTTGGGCCACTCCTTGAATCAATTTCCCCTTTCATCAAATCTTTTAAGAACCTCAGTAGCACAATGGCCAAACAGAACATCTTTGTCAAGGGGAAATTTTAAAATCTCAGTTTTGACACATTCTGGAGTTCATTCCAGCATTGTGGAACTATTTTATAGAATGCTATTGTTGCTACTGCTAGGGTATATGGTGATCTAGTAAGTAATATGGAGTCAGTATTTCTAGGAGAATAGGAAGGGTTCCTGTGGAATTGTTCTATCACAGTTGTTTGAATGATAGTAACTAGAGGAAATGAGTACAGCAGGCCTTTCCACCCATTACGCTGAAATATGTCACTGAGTGTATAGCCAGCTGGCTCACAGACAGGACTCAGGAAGTTAGAAATTAGGGAATCTACTTCTAAAAAAGAGGCCATTGACCAGCACAGTCCATCAGAGATTGGTGCTGGGACAGCTCCTTTTTAGCATCTACTTCTCTGAAGTCAGGGCCAATGTCAAGGGCCTCTGGCTGACCAAGTATGCAGAAGATTGTAAATTAGAAGCAGTCATAAAATCCTCCACTGACACTAATGTTCTCTAGGAAGGATTGACAGAGACAAATAACTGATGTCAGAGCCATGGACTAAAGCTAAATGCCAAGAAATACATAATAGCATCATTTGGGATGTCATCCATCCCTGCTAACTATCATATTGACGACACACCCCTAAGAGTCGTCCCAGTAGTATGGAACTTGAGGACGGATGGTGACAGTAATCTAGCCTTTGACCATCATGTGTCTACAGTAGTGAGGAAATCATTCTATATTGTGCAACTTATAAACAAAGGTATGGCATCTAGGTCCAGGGAGATCAGTTTTCCACTGTATTTGGCATTCATCAGACTTATCATTGAGTACAATGCCTCCTTTGGTATGTACCTAACCATGACCATCCAACAATTGGTATGTCCACAGAGGTCCTTCACTAAAAGAATACAGGGCATAAGTAACATGTCCTATACAGACCACCTCAAAGACCTATCTCTGTATCTGTTTCCTACAGGCTGTTGCCATTCACAATCAAGCTGCCAGCCACATGGTAGGTCCTTAAACAATTACAAATGTTTAAGCCAGTATAAATTAAATTTCATTTGATTAAGATGTCAAACAGAGGAAGCCTTTGAGGTGATAGCATAAAGGAATATTAACCGCATCATAGTTTAGACATGCTTCACTATATGCTACATTCCGCAGCACTCTGTGATACGTAAAAAACTATCAGCATTCAGTTTACCCAAAAACTTAAATGCTTAACTGTCTCTATAGCACAAAGCAACAAATTCCTGATTGTATTCTATGATTTGGGTTCTGTTTCAGGCCTGAGCACTGCAGCAACCAGCAAGTGATGAAAAGGACTGAATAATTATATGCTGGTCTACCCACCATCTGGGGTCAAAGTTGGTTAAGTCCCAACAAAGGAATGTCCTCAGCAGAAAATCACAGAGATATGTGCCATGGTGACAGGAAGAATTTCAGTCCTGCAATTCCTTCTTCTGAAGTTCCACCCCAATATGAAGAGCAAGCTAGACCTGTGGACTAAAGAAAGAGAAATTGCAAGTTGTAGCTGCTGATGTTCTAAGATCTACAGCAGCCCAAAACAAGATAAAACTTCATAAATACTTGGGGAAAAGGTATGGTTTGAGATCAGTGCAGATGACTGACTGGTTTCTTACTTTTCTTCCAAAGATGAAAACTATTTAAACAAATGGCAAAAAGTAAAAAAGCAAGCTAGCTCATGTGGACATCTGAAAGGAAAAAACAAAGGGTTATAAAGGAAAGGCATAGTGATTACATCCTGGAAGATAATGTATATTTAATGATAGATATTTTATCAGAAGCTGCCACTGATACAGAAGCTTTTAAACATATGGTAGAAGGGAAATACACACAAAAACAGAAGTCAGGCAAGGGATGGAGGAGATGGAAAATAAAATGAAAACCATGAAGACAAAGATTCCCTTCTACAGTAAGTCAATAGATGAGAAATTCAAAATCAAAACATGATGGGAAACAGATTCAGGAGTGGCAGCTCATAAACTGTAAGGATATCAGAAAGAAAAAAAGAGCAACACTTTGAGCAATTTATTGGTAGTGTGTAAGAATTGAAGGGAAAGTGCCAAAAGACTTAAGTCAGAAAATTACTAGAACACACTAAATGGGACATTCGAGACAAGCCACTGAGTTTTCTAGGCACATAGGCTGTTTCTATTTCTAGCAAAGAAAACAGTGGATTCTAAAAGCAGAAAAACAATGAAACTAGACAGAGAGGTGCCTGCAAGCCGGCATATACCATAGCGTGTGAAGACCTAGCACTACTTGATTCTAAGGCTGTTGGAGGGATTTTGCCCTATGTTTAATGGTTTTGTTGTTGAATCTTGTACAAAAGGAGCAGTTAGGCATGTTGTGCTGAGGCCCTAAAAAGAACAAGCAATAGGTATGAAAGTCTTTGTGGAAGAATAGTTTCTCACACAAAAGGCAATTCACTTTTTTAAACAGTAACATCCAACATAAAAAAACCCATTAAAATAAGAAGATCCTCAATGAGGTACTTATCTGTAGTTCAAGCCAACTGATGGACTAACAAAGCTCTCAAATGTGGTCTTGTGCATTGGATTTACACACCAAGAAGGAACTGAAGATGGCAACTGCTGATGAACCTCCATACCACTGACCCAACTGGGTACTTGTCTGTAGTTCAAGCCAACTGATGGACTGACAAAGCTCTCAAATGTGGTCTTGTGCATTGGAATTACAGAGCAAGAAGGAAATGAAGATGGCAACTGCTGAAGAACCTCCATACCACTAATGTCCTGACTTTGGACGGATAGGGATGTCCACCAGCTGGGAATCATAGAAGACTCTGGTATTCAGGCCAGGTGAAGGTTTCTGCATGTAAAGTCCCAAGACTTAGTACAACAACACTGACTACGATAAATATCCACTGTTGCCTGGGCCAAATGGGAGTCACCATCAGAATCTTTGTTGACTCCATCTTGATCTTTAGAATAATCCTGGATATCAGTGGAAAGACTGGAAAAGCACACAGAAACATTCCTGTCCATGGGAATGAGAAGGCATCTGTCTTCCATACCTGTTTGCAAGAGTCCTAGAGAAGAATTTCTTTGTCTGATCTGGCAGCAGACAGACAGACCTACTTGAGGTGTTTCCCACAGATAGCTCAGTTGTTGTAAGACCCCAGGATGAATCTTACATTTGAGAGGGTTTGTTCTGGTCTGCTACAATGTTTTGCTCTGACAGAATGTATGAATCCTGAAGAGTCAAACTGATTTGAGTTGCTACCTCCCGGGCTATCAATGCAAGTCTGCAAAGTGGGTAAGCTCTGGTACCCTTCCCCAGTTTGTTTATGTAACACATCACTGTGGTAGTGTGTGTAAAAACTTGCAGACATCCTGGAGACCAGTGATGATTTAAAGCTTTTAAAGACTTTATTACTGCTATCACCTATTTGACATTTATATACTGTTGTCTGTCATGTTTATGTCACAGACCTTGCACCTCCATACCTTTGGAAATTTCTCATCAAGTCAAGTCTGAAGCATCTCTTGTGGCAGACTGAAGAAGAGATAGAAAGGAGAACGGGAGACCTAGATTCCAACAGAAATAGTCTACCCACCATAGAACATCCCCCTCCTTACAAACCCCTATATAGGAATCTGAAAAGATAAAGCATGTAGACACTGAGTGCAGACAGACATGAGGAACTACTGAAATATTTTCATGTGAATTCTGGCCAAGAAATCATAACAATGGTATAAACCACGTACCCCAGAATCCATGGAAAATCCCTGAAGAATACCTGGTTTTAATTTTAGGAAGAACTTTTGAAACATCTCTACTATGCTCATAGGTTCATAGGTACATACTAGGCTAATGGGCTCTTATAAGCACAGTCATGCATCTCAAATATGACCAACGAATTTGATTTATTTAGGGTGTGATTTACTGACTGACTCTGTCCATCACATATATATGTGCCAAACCAGGGCTGAATTTCTGATTACCCAGCTGCTGGTCCAATTCGTACTTAAATGGGGTTAGGGAGGAACTCTGCTTCACATGGATGGAGAACCTGTTCCAGACAATAGGAATTTTCTGAGAAACATGTGTTTCTCCAACGTGCCTTATTTATGCTGCAAGCACAATTTAAGTATTTTCATTTAGTAGTTTTGGTACTGTTAGTTTTGTGAATGTGCAAAATGTTCATCAAAATAGGATCCAGGTATGCCTTGTTCACCAGGCAAAGTCTATACGATACTGTATAAAGAGAAAGGGCTTTGAGGTGATCAGCGTACGACATTGTATTTACTCCCTGCATTCTTTCTGTAAGGAACCTTTGTGGATGTTTCAGTTGCTTCATGTGTTTGATCAGGCACATACTGAAGGGGGCATTATACTCTGGTGGCTCTGATGAGGGTCAAGTACAGTGGTACAATAATTTCTCTGGACCTAGATGCCAGCCCCTTACTTATAAGTTGAGCAACAAAAGGATTTTCTTACTACCTTGGACATGTGTTTGTCAAAGGCTAGGTTACTGTCTACATGAGTTCCCAGAATAATAACTAGTGAAATAACTTCTAGGGGTGTTTTACTGATAATGTAGCTACCCAGGGTGGCCGACTTTCCAAAAGGTACTACAATGCATTTTTTCATATTGAGTTTTAAGCCATAGTTTTGACACCAACCGTTTGTCTGTGTTAGACCTTCCTGAAGGGTGTTCTCATCTTGGAAGGTTTCAGTGACTGCTCCCAGTTTGCAATCATCTGTGAACTTGGACAGCCAGAGGCCTTTGACATTGGCTTTGACCTCTGAGAAGTGGATGCCAAAGAGGAGCTGATCCAGCACAATGCCTTGAGGGACTCCATTGTTGACCGGCCTCTTTGTGGAGATGACTTCACTAATCAAAACCTCTTGGGTCCTATTCATGAGCAAGCTAGCTATCCAGGGTGTTATAAAGGGGTTTATGCCTAGTTGCCAAAATTTGTAGACAATGCCTGAGTGGGTTACTGTATCAAATGCTTTAGCCAGATCTAGGTGGGCAATATGTACTACTTTCCCCTCATCCATTGCCTTAGAGACCCAAGATAAAATAGAGATACTTTTATTTCAATTCTGCTTTAAATATGTATGTTGCACTTAAAACGACCTGTATGGTGATACTTTGTACTTTTCTGTTTTTCCCATGTTTTAGCCAAAAAAAAAAAAAAAAGTTATCTCTTTGCATTTTTAATTTGTTCTGCGACCTTAGTCTTGTAGCTTAATTTGCATTTGTAGGAAGATTGTGCTACTACATATGTCACACTTCTATCTCCACAAGTAGAATTACTTGTTAAAGCTAGCTGTATTTTAAACCGTGCTGGGTCTTAGTTCTGTAGTTTCATTCACAGCTGTGGCAGAATTGCATATTACTGCCAGATTGGAGGCTTATTTAGTCATTTATTGCTGGATTTTTCCTCCTAATGTTTTATATTCTGCTTAGCATTTACCTGTTTAAAGCTGCATTCTAGTTTGTGTCTGCCCCATCTCCTACTGAGATATTAAGCTAAAGTTTATGAAACTCTAACCTGCTTGGAGTCATTGACCTGTAGCTCCAAGAAGTTGCACTCCAGTGGCATTCTATTCTTTTATTCTTTGAGTCTGTACTAGCCAACACTGAGACATTAAGCTAAAGTTTCTGAAAGAGCTTTGATATTGGCTTTATTTGATTGGATCCCCCTTTATCTAGCCTACTATATCCAGCACAGAACTACCCCTGCCCATGGTCTTTTATGCAAGACTTGGAGAAGTGTGGAAAGCTCCGAACTGTGAGTAGCAAGCATTTTATCAGACAGGAAATGGAAAAAAGATTTTATTTCATTTATGCTTAAACATTTAAGTTGTACTTAAAGTGACCAGTCTGGTGATCATTCCTTGTACATTTTGTCTTTTCTTTCCATGTTTTAGCCAAAACAAGTTATCCTTTTGTATTTTTCAGTTTGTTCTGGTACTTCAGTCTTACAGCTTAATCTGCAGTTGTGGGAAGATAGTGTTTCTATGTTATACTACATTTTTATCTCTACAAGTAGAGCTACTTGTAAAAGCTAGCTGTGTTTTAAACCCTGCTAGACCTTAGTCTTGTAGTTTCATTCACAACTGTGGCAGAACTTTGCACTAAGCCAACTTTTAGCCTTGTTTAGTCACTTATTACTGCATTTTTCCATACACATTGTTACTTGTAAATTTCTGCAGAGTCAAGTGTCTTAAACTGTAGCAGAACTTCATTAGTGAGAGTATTATTTTCTTCTGCTCCAGGATTTGTGCTTCACTGTTTTTACAGTGTCAGTATTCCAGTTTTGCTCTTACAGTTTTAAATTCTGCTTATCATTTACCTGCTTATTATTGCATTCTGCTGCCTTCTGTTCCTTTGTTCTGTGTCTGCCCAATCCCCCACAATGACATTAAGCGGACGTTTCTGAAAGGGCTCCAATATTTGCTTTATTTGATGGATCCCTCTCCAGCTAGCCTGTTTCTTCCTTGAAAATTTTCTCAATCCTTGCACCCTTTTTCCTGTGGTGGTTATTATAAGTCTTTGTCTATGGCCTCTGCCCCGTATGGTAATCTAATTTCTAAAGTTCCTCACACCCCACTTTCATTGTTATTGTCTGTTGTATAAGCTACTTAAGCATTCTTCCCACCCATTGTTTTCTAAAGATCCATTACATTGAATGCCCACTCAGCAAACCAAAGTTGCTCTTGATTAAACCTTTACTACATATAGGTTCATAGGTTCATACTTGGCTATCTGCCCTAGGGCATTTATAAGCCTAGCCAGAATGTGTTTGGCTTTCGCCACCCATTTTAAATTAATTTTGCTATGCCTTTTTTGAGGTTAGTATACTGTGCCTCTGTCTAACAGTGACACAGAAGTGATACCTGGGGTAAACCTACGATCTCCCATCCACTCATCAAGATTCCTCTTGAAGAGAGTCAATAAGGGACTCTGCCTAACCTGGACTGGGATTTTATTCCAGAGTGAAGGGAGCCTCTGGGTTATGAATCTGTCCCTCCAACATGTCCTATTTATTTCAGTGCTGAGGTTCAAGCCTCTTGAGCGTGTAGCTTGATGAGATTTGGATTTTCTGAGGTGCAGCATGTCCATTAATTCCAGGTTGGACATGGCTTTATACGTCAGGCACAAATCGCCTCTGAACAGGTGGTATGCCACTGAGTAGAGCTGGAGTTTCTTTAACCGGGCAGCATATGGCATCTGTTTGAGCCCTTTGATCCTCTTGGTGAGGTACTTTTGGGGTCTTTCCAGTTGCTGCAGGTGTCTGGTAAAGTACATCCCAAAAGGGGCATTGTACTCAATTATGGGCCTGATGAGGGATGAGTATAGAGGCACGATGACCTCCCCTGATCTAGATGTGAATCGCTTCATGATTAGGTGGGCTATATAAAATGTTTTTCTAACAACTTTGGCCACGTGGTTGTCAAATGAGTGATTGCTATCAACTTGGGTCCCCAGGTCCCTAATTACTTCTTCTGTACTTAATGGATTACCACCTATGTGGTAATTTGTGGGCACTTTGTTTTTGCCAAAGGGGATGACTATACACTTTTTGGCGTTTAGCTTGAGGCCATGGCTCTGGCACCAGTTGTCTGTTTCTATGAGGCCCTTTTGGAGGATGCTTGTGTCAGCTGGAGAGTCGATTATGGCACCCAGTTTGCAGTCATCTGCGAACTTGGTCAGCCACAGTCCTTCCGTGTTGGCCTGTAACTCTGAGAAATATATACCGAACAAGAGAGGTCCCAGGACTGAGCCTTGTGGGATGCCACTTGTAACTGGTTTGGACTCTGACATGGCTCCAGCAATTCTAACCATGTGGGTTCTGTCCTTGAGCCAGTTTGCAACCCATCTAGTGTCATAGGGGTTTATATTTAAGCTGGTGAGCTTATATATAATGCCCGAGTGGGGTATTGTATCAAAGGCTTTTGTGAAGTCCAGGTAGGCTGTGTGGACCACCTTCCCCTCGTCAATGGCCTTGGTGACTGTTTCAAAGAAATCAACCAGGTTTAAGAGGCAGGATCTGCCCTTAACAAAGCCGAACTGGGTAGGATCCAGTGTCTGTAGGTCCCCAATATCTTTATTTATGAGGTCCATGATGATCCTTTCCATAGCTTTGCAGACCAAGCTAGTCAGGCTTATGGGGCGATAGTTTCCAGGATGCGTTGAGGCACCATCTTTGTGGAGAGGGACCACAGATGCTGTATGCCACTCTTTGGGTCATATCCTGTAGTAAGGCTGAGATTAAACAGTAGTTTTATGTTTGGGTTTAGCTCTTCTTGGAGTTCATGTAGGACACACCCCGGCACACCGTCTGGTCCCATTGATGCTGTGTTTTTTGCTTTGGAGAGGGCGGCTCTTACCTGAGCATCTGAGATGTCAGGGGGGCAGCATTCTGCTGGGATAGATATTTGCCCTTTTGGTGGGGAGGGGGGGGGAGAAGTTTGTGCTGAACCTGTCAGCTAGGATGTTGGCAATGTCTGTGGGTTTGGTGTATTTTTTTGTCATTTTGGACTAATTCTGAGCATATCTGGGAATTACCACCCAGGTTCCTAACATAACTAAAGAAAGCCTTGTGATTATCCTTAGTGTCTTGTGCAATTTTTCTCTCGAACCTGGCCTTAGACGATTTTATGAGTGCCCGTAGTTTTTTGCTAATACTGATCAGAGATGCCTTCCCTTTTTGGAATTTTGCTCTATCATTTAGTAGCTTCCTCCTTCTATTGTATAGTTTGTTTATGGCTGGGGTCCACCAGACAGGACATCTGCCTTTGGAGGATTGGGTCTTGGTTTTATTTGGGATCGCATGATCCATGAATTCCTGAAGGTGTTCATAGAATGCGTTTATAAAGGATTCTGCGGTCTGGGCCGTATTTTCCACAGGCCCGGGGGCTTTGAAGGATTCCACCTCGGTTTTGAGGAGTGTGAAATTTGCTTTAGAGAAGTTTTTCACTGTGGTTTTCTGGGCAGGGGGTGGTGTCGGGATATGAATATCCAGTGAGATTAGTTTATGGTCTGATCTTACCAGTGAGGGATACACTTCTGGTCTGGAGCATAGAGTCCCCATGTTGGTGATGATCAGGTCCAGTATGTTTTCCCCTCTTGTGGGAGTGTTAACAAGTTGTTCCATAGCATTTGAGTTTATAAATTCTAGGAACCTTTAGGCTAGGCTGCTGGAGCTAGAGTAATGCTCCCAGTCTATGTTTGGGTAGTTGAAGTCGCCCAATATAATAGTGTTTGGAGAGACCTTCATATTTTCCAGTGTTCTCAGGAAGGCCGAGTGGGGGTCCTGGGTTAGGGAGGGTGGTCTGTAGCAGGCTATAAACTGGAAGGCAGTTTTACCCACTGTTAGTTGCACATGGATAGTCTCTGATGCTTTGTGCTGTGCCACCAACCTGGAGGTGTGGGTATCTTTGACGAATATTGATACTCCCTCCTTTGTGGGTCGGTCCAAGTTTTGGGGCCGAAAAGCATGGTATGAGGTATAACCTGGTAGTGCTGGGGTGCTCTCGGGAGCCTTGAACCAGGTTTCTGTTACAGCAAAGATATCGATGTTCTCCATGCTAAGGAGAGTTTTGAGTGTGCATCTTGAGGTTTAGACTTCTGGCATTGAGTAGCATTACTCTTAGTTTCTTATCCCTTGTGATACCTATGGAGGTGCGTTTGTCTTTTGAGCCGTGCCTAAAAAAGGCACTATGGGGGGTAGCAAGAGCCTTTGCCAATATCCGAAAGCCCAGGGGTGACAGGTGAAAGCCGTCCCTAGCGAAGCATCATGGCTTGTCGAGCATGTCATCCCAGGCTGACAGGCATTGGATCCTCTTTGAATGACACCAATACTTAAGCCAATTGTTGAAATTGATCATCTTGTCTTCATATTGTGGCATCATTCTTGGTGAGGGTAAGATGCTACTCAAGGACAGGGTCATACCGGCCTGGGCCACATGCTCAGAGAGCTCCTCTATGTCTCTTTTCATGTAGTTCAGGGAGGTACGTCTCAGGTCATTCACACCAGCATGGACAATGACTGAGTCATATTTGTACTTGCCTTGGATTGACCTGAGTGCTTGTGTTATGTGGCGGATCCTAGCGCCCGACAGGCAGCTCACCGTGACCTTGTCCTTGTTCAGCCTGGTGAGCAGGACGTCAGTGTGCCTGATGATAGAGTCACCTATTACAAGTGTATCAGGTGTGTTGTTTAGCCTTAAGGGCTGTGACTGTTCGGCACACTGGATTTGTGAGCTATGTGTTGCACATGTTTTGTTTTGGGGTAGCGGTTCCTTGGGTGTCTACTTTGCAGGTCTCTGCTGCTTAGGCAGATTTTTATTTAGAGCCTCCAAGTATGTTTTTGTGTGTTTATGTGTTTGGTTTGCTGTCGTGGTAGGTCTATGTGAGACTGGAATTGTACTGAGTGTGGTTTCCTTCTCCTCCTGACTGATTACGCCAGTACTGAGTTGAGAAAGCTTAGCCTCCAGTTTGGCTATATGGATGCATCTCTCACATGTGTTGGAATTTGTTGGGAGGAGGAGAGGGTTGTCTGTGTACATGAGGCAGTTGTAACATTGCCTCAAGATTCCCAGATTCACCAGCTGGACCGGAGAGAAGATTGACAACTGACCTTTGGACATGCTAGAATAGTATTGGGAATTCCTTTATAATTGAAAAAAAGGGCCAATGGGGAACAAGGTACTCGAGGACTTTGTGAGAGTGTAGTGCTTTTCATTTTTTAGTGCTGACTTATATAATTGCTTTAGTGAGCAAGTGCCAGGTAACTTAAATGCAATGTGTTACAGGTAACAAATGCAAAAACGACAAACAGTAACTTTCTTTTAAGTGAAACAAGGAAATGAGTACAGTAAGCAATGCAGATATCACTAGGGATCCACAGAACCGCTGAAAAGCCGCGTTTTAGGTGGTATTAGCGTTTCAGGGAAATAACAAGCAAACAAACAACAAGCATACAAACAGAGCTAGATTCAGCAGGCCTGGATCTAGTCTATGCTACAGCAAACAAGGTGTACCAATTTCAGTAAGAAACAGTTGAAATATGCAGGCACTATAAGCATTTAACCAGAAATTCCCAGCTCAGAAGGGCAGAGTCCAGCCTCTCCTCCCACAAGAGTGCAGACCACGAACCTTCTTAATGTAAAATAACTGGCCTGAAGCCCAAGTGCTTAAACCAGAACTAATACACTTTTAGTATAACAGACACTGAGCCCTCAATCAGCAGTTCCCAACTTAGAAGGATGTAAGCTACCTGTCCTGCCACCACAGTGCAGGCCACAAACCTTCCTAATGTAAAACAACTGGTCTGAAGCCCAAGTGCTTAATCCAAAAGACTTAGAATGATAGCTACACTTTAATCAAGTTACTACCAAGCAGTAATAAATACAATTGAATACTTTGAAGAATGCCTGGATTAGTGCTCAAGTTATACAAACAAAGCTAGATTCAGCAGGCCTAGATCTAGTCTACGCTACAGCAAACAAGGTGTACCAATTTCAGTAAGAAGCAGTTGAAATATACAGGCGCTATAAGCCTTTAACCAGAAATTCCCAGCTCAGAAGGGCAGAGTCCAGCCTCTCCTCCCACAAGAGTGCAGACCACGAACCCTTTTAATGTAAAATAACTAGTCTGAAGCCCAAGTGGTTAAACTAAAAGGCTTAGAATGAGTTACACCAAGAAGTAATAAATACAACTGAGTACTTTTAAGATGACACTTTTAAGATGAAGATATTGTCTCCTGCTCATTTTTCTAGAGCTCAGCAAAGCTTGGCATCCTAGCCTGTGTTCCAGAAGTTATATCTGGTGCCATCCAGGGAGAGAAAAGTACTTTTGATTGCTAAATTGCACTTGCTTAAGTTATTTTGAGTGATTTCAACTGTTTCCTGCTTTTATTTGCACATCCCACTGTATTTTAATAAAAAGATTGCTCTTCCTCAGGCTGCCTTGAACTCACCTTCAGCAAGATATTTTCAGCTAGTTGTTTACCTGGTTTGCAGTAGCATTGCACTTGTGGGTCTCTTCTACTGTTTTTACATAATGAAGAGAAGGATTTATTCATCTTCTGGCAGGAGGTGTGTACTTGGTATAAGTTGGGAAACACACAAATGGGCTCACAGTGTAGTTGTTTTATTGCACAGAAGGCTCATTAGTTAGTTTTCTGTTTTTTTTTTCTTTGTTGCTATAAATTTGGAGTGTTTGGCCAGAGGTGCTTGCTACCCAGTAGCAGTTAGCAGTACACTGTATAGTAGCAAACACCTAGAAAGCAAATTTCCTTATAGAATAATACCTTGTAAAGCAGTAAATATACAGCAAATACCTTGTGCACTGACAAGCTTAGAGTAGGTAGCTGGGCTTTGCGTGGCAATACCTATAGATTCAGTAGAATTCAGTATTGTGTAAACATTAAAGTTAGTAGAATTTAGTACTGTTTAGCATAATCTGCCCCAATAAAGCACCCTTATTAGTCTGCACCAACAAAGCACCCTTAATAGTCTTCTAACCCCAAATACCAACCCCTTGTAGCTCACCAGTCAGAGAACTGGACAGTATGAATATGCAATTTCCTAACTTCTTTTTAGCCAGCTTGATGGATATGGGCATCTTGAGACAATGTAGCAATTGTCTTATGTTTACCAACAACCATTTAATCCTTAAAGAAACAGACACAGTATGCGAGAGGTATGCTTACACAATGACAATGGAGGCTAAACTCTCGCACACAAGCACGCATCACATTGTCAAAACCATGCACATAATACTTACCTCCCATAACACATGGCACATAACACACACACACACATTAATGTAAGCTGAGGTACTTAAAAGCAATCTTCCTAAACAACAATGATCATCAAGAATGCCTATTGGCAAAGCTATGCCTAAGCAAGTCCTAAGGCACTTAGAAAAAACAACACCTAACACCACACACATACAGTCACTGTCAATGCAGCCTCAAACACTTAGCAACTAAGGCAAGCAAACACATTTCCTATGACTCTCATCATAGGAGACTCCATCTTAAGAAATATTGATGACCCTCTAAAAAGACTAAACCAGGAGAAGAAAATAGTTAGTTGCTTATCTGGATCCAGGATCTGCCAAATTACTCATACATTCAAGTCGCATCACAGGTACCAGTAATGATTCCATCATATTCTATGTAGGTATAAATGACGGTAACCATTTGAAATGTCGGAACCTGCTAGAGTGGGTCCTGAAAGATGGAGAGTGAATGGCCAAAAGATCGGACTTACATATACTTAGTTCGAGATGCCATTTCTCAAAATATTCACATTTCTCTGAGGTATATCAATCTCGGAATTGTGTATATTAGTTTGGGGGTTGCAGGGGGCTTGCCTCTCCTGTAAAAATAAGTTTTAAGGAGAAGAGCGATTTTTGAGATTTGCTCAGCTCCTGTGTTTTTAGTCTTTTTTCCTGCCATTCAGAAATTGGCATTTCAAGTGCTAACTTTTAAAAGGGAGCCATACATTACCTTAGATGTATCTCCTTGGACTTTACAAAAAAAGACATTATGAAGTTCTCAGACTGTGTGTCAGGCTTTGTGACCCTGGCATTGAACAATATGTCACCATCACCAAGGATGATGCCAAAATATGTCCAAAAAATCATCATCAGCCCCCTTTTTTTCCATTTTCTACATGGGATCAATGTGTTCTGTCAACTGTTACCATCTCTGTATATTCAGTGCCACTCTCGTACCTTCTTTGACACTCCTGCCTGACTGTTGTAGGTCTTCTGTCACACAATCCATCCACCTTTTTACTGGATGCCCTTGTTTCCTCTTGCCTTCTTCCTGTCTGTTCCAAACCTACATCACTAGATTGTCTTCTGCTTTTCTGCCTGTGTCTGAACTATTGTAATCTGTTCTCCTTGACCTTTTCTGTGATTGAAGCTACTTTGGCTTTTGCTCCTGTGTCATAATTTTTTCATCTGTCCTATAGTGTGCATCCTACCACCCATCTCCGGCACTTTATCTCCACCACCTCTAGCTGGTCACACCACTGTTTCGTACACCTTACTTTTTAGACTCTTTGGCATTTTTCTGTCATACACTGCCCCTGATACACTCTATGTCAGTCAGCTGTAGCCTATCTGATTCAAGCTTTGGCCGCCTCATTCTGACTTTTCTTCTCCTAAACCAGTCTTCTCAGATACCTGAAGCTGTTAACCTGTTCCACTATTTCCCTTCTATCTCAATTCTCAGTTATCACTGATTTCCACCATTTGCTGCCATTACAACTGTCTTATCTGTACTCATTTTCATCCTGTGTGCCTTCAGTTTGCATTCCATTTCTCTATCCTTTGCTGAAGTTCTTGCTCAGAGTCTGTCTGTAATGCCACATGGTCTGCATACAGCAACTATGTTGAAATGTCCACTCCAACTTGTCTGCTTATGTAGTCCATCAGGAGAATGAACAGCAATGGCCTCAGAGCTGAACCCTGATGCACACCCACTCCCACTGGGAACCCCTCTGTAAGACTGAACACTGTTTGTACTTGAGTCATTGGGTCCTTGTACATAGCTCACACTAATTCTACCAATGTTTCTAGGACTTTGAACCACCACAGAACTGCCCATATCTACTTTCTTGGGAACTTTCATATGCTTTCTCCAAGTATAGAAATGCCCAGCTGGACTCTTTCCTCATTTCTAGCTTCTTCTCAACTATCTGTCTCATTGCAAATATCAGGTCAGTTGTGTTTGCATTCTGATCTGAATCTGAACTGCTCATCTCCCAACTTACTTTCTACGACTCTGCATATTCATTATCTAATCACCCTCTCCAGAATTCTCAAGCATTGGGATAGGAGATTAATAATTTTATACTGCCCACATGTCCCCTTTGCTCTTGAACACTGACACTAGTATGCTTATTCTCCAGTCATCTGGTATATGCCTTTCTCTTCATACTGCTTTGAGTACCCCCAAGAGCCATTTCTCCTCTATCTCACCCAACATTTTTGTCATATTTGCTGTGACCTCCTGCTTTTTTCCTTGACTTCATTTTCCTTAGTGCTGTTCTTACTTCATCTATGGTGAGCTCCACCTCTCCTCTCCTCTTCTTTCATCATAGACTGTGTTTGGGGCAGTACAGCTTCTGTGGGGTTTTCTTCATTCAGAAGCTGCTGGAAGTACTCCCTATATCTGCCTTTGATGACCTATGGACTAGTGAGAAGGTTGTTGCTGACATCCCTCATGAAAGGTGTGTGACTATCTTCTTTATCCTTCTGTCTTGGCCTTGGAACCTGACATAGTTTCTTTGTGCCATCTACTGAATCACCTTTCAGAAGCTGATAGAGTCCCTTGTTCTTTGACACTACAACTCCTCTCTAAGCTTCTTTGTTAGCCAACCAGAATTCCTTCGTAATCTGGCCCATCTTTTCTGTCTCTGACTTTTACTTGCACTGTTTCTTTCTTTGGATGACTTACTGGACTTCTGCACTCCACCACCACCAGGTTTCCTATTGACCATATTTCTATATCTGGCTTGGCTGCATATTGATTCCGTAGTCCTTGAACATGCTATTTTGAAGCACTGCCATTCTTCTTTAGCTCCACCTACATCTTGTTCTTCCTCTTGAGGTGTTACAGCCCTGAGTAATTCTTTGAACTGTTGAGCTTTCTCTGCAGTCAACTTCCAGGTCTTAAGTTTGGTCTCTGTGGACAACTGCTTGCAGCAGATTGTAGCAACCAGTGGTTTATGCAGTGAGCTGACTGTTTCACTAGGGAGGACTTTGCAATCACTGATTCTACCCCGCTGCCCTTTCCTTACCAGGAAGAAGTCTATCTGAGTTGCAAAAGATTATTAATTTTAGCAATTGGCTATCTTCATGGTGTCATTCTAAGGGTATACAATATTTGTCAGCTAGGGAGGACATGCTTAACAGACTACATTGCTTTGCTAAGGATGGTCTGTCTCTGTCCCCTCTCGGCCTTTGAATACTTGCTAAAACTTTATACACCCCATAGTGCCTTTTTTACGCAATGCTAATTGAACAAACCCAACAACCCAGCAAAATTAGTTCAAATGAACCTCAAAGTGTTACTGCTGAATGCTAAGAACCTAAAAAAAAAAAAAAAAAAAAAAGTAACACTTCTTCCAAGCCCTACTTAAACTCAAGACTATAGGCGTCTGTGCAGTTACTAAGATATCAACCAAAGACAAACCAGGAAAGATACACCAGACAGTAGTGAATCCAAAAACACACAGAGGAACAAGGACTACGCTGTAGAAAAGTTTAATGAACTGACATCCAATAATACAAAGCGTTTTTCGTCTCTTACTGTGAAGAGACTTCTTCAGGCAAAGTCACACATGAATTCGTACTACTTAAATACCATACCCCTCCCCTAATTAACACTAATTAACACAATTCCACTGCAATGAAATGTTGTGTTAAAAAACTAAAATGTAGAAACATAAAAATATGTACAAATATTGACACTACATTATGCTAAAGTTACATACTTAGTAACCTATTCAATAAATATATATAATATATAATTCATTCACAATATATACTACTACTCACCAATATCTAAAATGCCTATAATTTAATCAATAATGAAGCTAGGTTAAATTACATGCTAAAAAACATCATGCAGTTGAACATAATAAATAATAAATTATATATATATATATATATATATATATATATATATATATATATATATATCAGAATATTATTTAAAATATTATTTGAACGGTGTCATAAAAATATGAAAAAATATAAATATGGAAATATATAAAATATATAACATTATATGACTGAATCTGTGAAGATAAGTTTAGGCTTATCTCAACAAATTTTTCAATTTAATAATACAAGTAATGGAATAAACTTTGTTTAACCCAGGCGACTGACATGCCCTAGTATGTAACTGCCAACATAATTCTAGTTTTTCAAGCATTAATGATTCCAGGCCACCCCTACCATCACATTTAATAGAATCGATAGCCCTGAATTTAAAAATATGATCTGGGTAATCATCAATGTGTCTGGCAAGTGCATTATCTAACTTATGATTCCTAATATGATATAAATGTTCGTACACCCTCTCTCTTAGTTTCCTATCTGTGTTGTCAATATAGTAAGAGTGGCACTTTTGGCACTGGGCCAAAAAAATCACGCCTTTAGATTGGCAGTTGAATCTGTGTTTCACTGTGTAAGTATGTTCCCTAATACTAAAATAAGTTCCTGTTGTCATGTGTACACAATATCTGCACATACAACATTTGAACATGCCCTTACTTCTCTCATGTGATAACTGAATACTTTTACATTCTAAAATGTGCTTTAAATTCTTACCATGCTTAAACACAAGTCTGGGTGACACAATAAAAAATTCTTGAATAGTGTGATCATTTTTGATGGCAAAGTTATCAATGCTAAATGGCATGATGAAGGCTAAGCTTACATCATCACGGCCTGGTAAATCCAAAGTATTATTTAAATTCAATGTTCCAGTCTCTATGGGGTTAATATTTGTTCTAACAAATAAAATTGGCTTGTAAAACCCTAGTGACCTTTTAGTTATAACCTCCTCCGTCAAGGGATTCAGGAAGCTCTGAGGATATCCTCGGTTAAGAAACATAGATACCAAATTATTACATCCCTGTCTAAACTCATCTTCTTTGGAAACCATGCGAGCAGCTCTAAATAATTGCCCTTTTACCACTGATCTTTTTTGATGAGTGGGATGGTAACTGCTAAAATGGAGGAAATTATTACAATAAGTTTCCTTACGAAATATACTTGCTGTATAACAGCAACTTTCCATATCTATCTTTAAAAGCACATCTAAATAAGATATCTGACTATAATTAAAAACATAAGTAAAAGATAAGAAATTAGTTGTGCTGTTAAAATAGGAAGCTAACTGTCTACCCTCAGTTTCATCTCCATGAATTAGCATAAATATATCATCCAAATAATGTGTGCAAAACTGAATTTGGCATGATATATGAGTCACTTCAAGTATATACTCATGTTCCCAGTGGGCCATAACGAGATTTGCAAAACTGGCGCTACATGGGGAATCTATTGCCACCCCAATTTTTTGTAAATAATATTTACCATTAAATGTAATAAAATTGGAACTCAAAATGAGGTCTAACAGTTCTTCTATCAAAGAAATCTCTGAATCAGGGGCTTTTCTATCACCTAAAACATTTTTCACCCATTCAATACCTTGTGTTTGGGGTATGGAAGAATATAGATCTTTTACATCAACTGTTAAAAAATTACAATTAGTGAATTCTAATTCATTGATATTAGATAGGAAAGTCCACAAATCTTTACAGATTTGTTTCTCACATATAACATATTTTTTTCAGAATGTAGTCGACTACCTTGGCACAAGAATAAGTGATACTATTTCTAGCATCCACGAGTGGTCTCATTGGGGGATCATTTAAACATTTGTGGATCTTTGGTATCCCGAATAATAAAGGTAGTCTGGGTGCTGGCATGTTCAAAAAATTAAACATATCAATATCAATTCTATTTTCTATAAACATGTCATTAAGGTATGAACGTATTCTATTAAATGCAGTGTTCATTTCACTTTTGGAAATTTCTACATAAGTTTCAGTTGATACAATACTTTCCATACGACGAATATAATCGTCACAGTCCATTAGAACAACACCACCCCCCTTATCTGGTTGTATTATTCTCACACCAGCATGTTGAAGTAATGTAAGCTCTTCTCTCTCTTCCCTAGTATTGTTAAAAGCATTCTTATTATAGGTATCCATGTTTAAACAGTTAACAATGTCTAATTCACATGCACGTTCAAAAAGTAACAGGGTAGGGTGTAAGGGTGGGTTAAATGTACTAGCTACTTTAAATACATTAGAAACTGTATTGTTTTGTCCAAACATAATTGTCAAGTTTAGTTTTCTAATAAACAATTCCAAGTCAATCAAAGTTGTCGAGGCATCAGTCTTGCTAGCTGGAACAAAAGTAGGGCCTTTTGCCAACAGGTTAATCGAAACCAGTGAAATGTCAATATTTGAAAAATTGTAAACTTTAAAATCTTTAGAGTCATTGTACAACACTTTACAAGTATCACGATCACTTACAGTTGAACTATTCAGTTCGTCATTCTGTTCCTGCTGTTGTAATAAGTTCTTGTTGGTTGTTGTCTCAAATTGTAATCCGAGGCTGTCTGGTGAAAATTTTGAGAACTTATATTTATATTAAGGTTATATTGCCAGAGTTATTTGAATTATAATTATGGAATTTCTGTTGGTTATTACTAGTAGTATTAGAACCCTGTTTATTTATTACTGTTTCACAATTAACATCCTCCACCACAGGTTCTTTTCTGTAAGGACCTCCCTCACGTATGCGTGAATGAAACTCCTTAGGTGATTGGGAGGACGGTGGCTTAGGATAGGCTATGCTGGATTCATAGGCATGTCTATCATGACTCAATTTTTTAACTTTTGTTTATTAATGTATTGGTCGATACTAGAAAAAAGTTGTTCATAATCGAAACGGTATCTGGTAAAGTCCATGTTGTCTTTAATTGAAGTATCCAAAACTGCCGTTTCATCACAGAGGATATCCAGGGACTGTTGGTAGTGTTTACAAATGAGTTCTAGCAATTCAGTACCATGCCTATCGAATAAATTTAATAATTCACAATGAAATGCAGACCCATCCTGTAGTCACGTTGGATATAACCACAGTCTTAGCCCTTTAGGAACTATGCCCTCTCCAATGCATCCCTGAAAATAATCAATCTCCAGTTGTAGTTTTTTTTATCTTAAAAAGCTTTTGATCAAAGTCTTGCAATAAAGCAGTAATATCTGGTGACCCATGAGCCAATTGTTCTATGCTTGATCTAGTAACAGCTGTTTGTATTGAAGGTGGTTCCTTTAGCCAAGTAAGTAGATTAGGGGATCCAATAAGCCCATTAGTAGGTAGTTTTTCAGCATTAAGGACATTGGAGGTAGTTAGGTGGCAAACCTCAATGTTCTTTTTAAGGCCACTACTAATATGATCTCCGGGCTGAATCTCCATATTAACCACAGTATTACCAGATGAACCCGGTGAAGTAGGGGTTGATGTATTACAGGATATAGATTGAGTAGCAGGAAGGCTGTCCAGTCTGGAAGCGATAGCGTCCACCCTCTGTGTGAGTGCTGCTATCAATAAAGTAAGGTTTCCGACATCATACTGTTGTGGTGAAGATGTAGGGATAAGTGTATCCAGATTATCCTCCATGATTAAGACAACAACCAAAGACAAACCAGGAAAGATAAACCAGACAGTAGTGAATCCAAAAACACATGGAGGAACAAGGACTACGCTGTGGAAAAGATTAATGAACTGACATTCAATAATACAAAGCACTTTTCGTCTCTTACTGTGAAGAGACTTCTTCAGGCAAAGTCACATATGAATTTGTGCTACTCAAATACTACACCCCTCCCCTAATTAACACAATTAATTCCACTACAATGAAATGTGTTAAAAACTTAAACGTAGAAACATAAAAATATGTACAAATATTGACACTACTTTATACTAAAGGTACATACTTAGATAACCTATTCAATAAATATATATAATATATATATATATATATATATATATATATATATATATATATATATATATATATATATATATATATATATATATATATATATATATATATATATATATATATATATATATATATATATATATATATATATATAAAATATAAATAATATATAATTCATTCACAATATATAATACTACTCCCCAATATCTAAAACGCCTATAATTTAATCAATAATGAAGCTAGGTTAAAATACATGCTAAAAAAACATCATGCAGTTGAACAGTTCTTATTACAATAAATAGTAAATAATAAATTTTATATATATATATATATATATATATATATATATATATATATATATATATATATATATATATATATATATATATCAGAATATTATTTAAAATATTATTTGAACTGTCATGGTGTCATTCTAAGGGTATCCAATATTTGTCAGCCAGAGAGGACATGCTTAACAGATTACATTGCTTTGCTAAGGATGGTCTGTCTCTGTCCCCTCTAGGCCTTTGAATACTTGCTAAAACTTTATACACCCCATAGTGCCTTTTTTACGCAATGCTAATTGAACAAACCCAACAACGCAGCAAAATTAGTTCAAATTAACCTCAAAGTGTTACTGCTGAATGCTAAGGACGTAAAAAAAAAAAAAAAAAAGGAACACTTCTTCCAAGCCCTCAAACTCAGGACTATAGGCATCTGTGCTGTTGCCAAGATATGGTTTAAAGCACCACACAGTACACTGGCAGTTTAAGGTTTCACTACATTCCACACTTTTAGATCATCAGCTGCACAGACAAGGGTTAAAGGTGGAGCTGGCTTGTTATACATCAGTAACAAGCATACCTGTAAGCTGGTGAAACAGGATGACATACTGGTGTTCCTCCACATGCAGATACCATAGACAATATCCTGTACCATATCCTAGCCAGCTATAGGACACCCTCCATGTCCCAAGAAGCTCACAATGCATACTTGGACCTACTGGAGACACAACAACCAACCTAACACCCTCCTCATGGGAGGCTTTAATTATCTCTTTATAGACTGGGATGCCTACCTGGCTACAAATCTACAAACACAAAGATTCCTGGACTACGTAAATACAAACAATCTTGACCAAATAGTGAAAATTCCACTAGGGGCTCAAACATACTGGACTTCTTATTTAGAAGAATGTTGCACCACCCTCCAATGTCTTGCCCTTCCTGGTGAGGTCCAACCATAAAGCTGTCTCCTTCTAAATCAAAATCAACTCTGTAATCCCAGTAAAACAAGTAAGTTATAAACTATTCCAAGGCAAGCTACCTTTTATTAAGTGATGGTATGCTAAAATTCAATGCCCTTCCAAATCTCAAGGACACATCAGCCTACTCTGAATTTTTCTCAGAAACACTGTACAACCATGTCACTGGCTGTACAGAGGCTGCTATACCAACCAGAATTAAGCCCGCTACTAGCCTCAGAAACAATCTGCCCTGGTGGCAAACCAAATTTAAAACTTATATACTCACCATGACTAGGCATCTGTATTGTCCATTTTTATTCTTCCTCAATCAATGGGTTATGGATCCCATCCTCAGATCAGACTCGGACGCAGACTACAGACCTTGGATCCAACTCTTGAGCTCCTCCCTCTACCCATAATGCCCTTATCTATCCACAACACATAAGACTGAGTTTGCTGCCATAAAACCTACATTAAGTAATTAAAAAGAAAAATGGATATTAGAGTAGGGCTGAAACCCGGAACTATAGGTTCCAAAAAAAAAAAAATTAGGTCATTCCAGAAGATTACAGGAAGTGGGGGGAATTGAGGAAGAATGAAAATGGACAATAAAGATGTCTAGTTATGGTGAGTACAGAACTTTTAAATCTGATGTTGTCTTTGTCATTCTTCCTCAATGAATTGGACAGAGTCCCTAGCTGTGTAAATGTTGGGTGGCTGTCATGGAAGGATATTCTGGAGAACCACTGAACCAATGACAGCCCTATTTCTTGAAATTAAGTCCAATTTGTAATCAGTAATAAAGGTATTAGCATTGGACCATGTTGCTGCTGCACAAATATCATTGATAAAAGTTCTTGACCAAAAATAAGATGAAGTGGCAGTGGAACTAATTGAATGGGCTTTAAGCATTCTTGGTAAAGAAAGGCCCTATTGAGAATAAATCCAGGAAATGTAATTAGTTATCCATTAAACCACTGTGACTTTAGAAACTGGATAATCAAGCTGACTTGATGAAAATGAGATGAACAGCTGGTCTGTTTTTCTGAATTCTTTTGCTCTCTGTAAATAGGAACATAATTGTCTATACACATCCAGAAGATGTAGCATGTATTCTTTGTTTGAAAATTTTTAAAAGAAGACTGGTAAATGAATAGTTTGCTTAATGTTATATTCAGAAGCCACTTTAGGTGAAAAAGAAGGGTTGGTTTATAAAGTAAATCTGTCTTTATGAAAAATAATGTAAGGAGTCTTTGATGAAAGAGCCTGGAGTTCAGAGATCCTTTTAAAGAAATGATAGCTCCAAAAAAGGCTGTTTTCCAAGATAGATACTTTAAGTCAGTTTTTGCTGAAGGTTCAAGGGTTTTTGAGTCAAACCTTGAAGTACCTCTGTTAAATCCCAGGGAGGTGATGGACCCTTTACTGGAGGTTTAAGAAGGAAAGTGTCTTTTAGGAAAGCCTTACATAACCTGGAAATAGCCAAACAATACCGTTTGTCCCCTGCATGAAAATTTGATATGGCTGCCAACTGTATTTTGATTGTGGAAAAACTAGCACCTTCTATGAAAAGAGAAGCTAGAAAGTCTAGTACAGCAGAAATTGGGGCAGTAAACTGGTCAGTGTTGTTTCTCATAGCCCAAAATGAAAATCTTTTCTATTTACTCTTGTAAATCCTTTTGTTGGAGACATTTTGCAAGGATAACAGTATGACACATACTGTGGAAGAAAGACTGGGCTATCTGGCTATTAGTGGAACTGGAGAAACCATGTGGTTAGTTAGAGGGATGGGATATTGGGATTCATCCCAAAGGATGTGACATAAGGTCTGGAGTTGGGTCCAGTATTCAGGTAGCATAATGAAGATGAGACCAAAGAAAGGGGAACCACAACTGGCAAGGCCAGAAAAGGGCAATGAGGTGACAGAGCTCTTCAACTGATTTGTTTTCTGTAAGAATTTTGGGATCAGAGGTACTAGATAATAGGCATAAAGGAGACTGGATGGCCAATCATGGACAAGAGCATCTCTCAGTGATTCCCTCTAAGGGAGGATCAGGGCAAAATACCTGCTGCACTTATTGTTGTTGTGGGGAGATGCAAAGAGGTCACAACAATGGAGGCCCCAACAATGGAAAAATTTCACCACCACTGATTGATTGAGAGATAACCTGTGAGACATCAGACTAGACCTGATGAGTGCTTTAGTACGTTGGATTTGCCTGAAATGTGCATTGCTACTAAAAAGTGATTGGAGGAGGTCACCCATTGTCACAGCCTTATAGCTTCTTGGCAGAGGGGGGTAAGATTGGGATCCCTCTTGCTTGTTGATGTACCAGACCACAGACATGCTGTCAGTTTGAATCACAATGGTCCCTAGAGGAAGAGCACCTTGAAATGCCTGCAGTGCTAAAAGGACTGCTCTCATCTCCAGAAAGCTGACCATGTGCCTTGGACTGTCTTTCTCAAGTAATGACCCATCATCCCAACTGGGAGGTACCCATGGTCACTGTGGTCAATGGGGAGGAAGAAAAAATAGCTGACCTAAGTAAATGTCATCTGACTGGATCCACCAGTGAATGTGGTGTTTGCATATTTGAGTAAGTTTGACTGGAAATGATAGAGGATATCAAAGAACAGACGACTGTACAGCTATTGTCCACTGATGGACATGCATAAAGTAGCACGTTAAAAAAACTAGAACTATTGCCTCTGAAATAGAACCTAAAGCTTGAAGAATTAGTCTGGCAGGAGGAACAGAATGAGACAGAATTTGATGAGCCTGAGATCTGAGAATGCCTATACAGTGGGAGGGTAAGGAAGTAATCTGAATCTGAGTTGTCGTGTTCAGATGTGCACCAATAAACTCCAGGCTCTGTACCGGTGTCAAATTTGATTTGGCAAAGTTGACTGTTATACCTAGTGCCAGACAAATCTGGAGCAAATAGTCCCTGGGCTGCTTTAGGAGATGCATGCTTGGGTCAGCGAGGAGCCAGTCATCTAGATATGCAAACACTTGGAATCATTTTAGTCTGAAATGCGCTGCCACCACTGCCATGCACTTGGTAAACACCCTGGGGGTTGTGGTGTGTCCAAAATGCAGGGCTCTGAACTGGCAGTGACTGGCTCCCAACCGAAAGCATAAGTGTCTCCAAGAGCACATGTCTATTTAGATGTGATAGTATGTTTCCTGAATATCTGTGGAGCACATACAATCATCTTTGTGTGGAAATGGCAGAATGGACTGAACTGAGACCATTCAGAACTTTGATTTCTTCATGAATTGATGTAATTTGCTTAGATCCAGAAGTGGTCTCAGGTGTCCTGTCTTTTTTGACACTAAAAAGAAACATGAGCAAGTTCCAAATCCTGTTTGGTCTGGTGGGATATCCTGGATGACTCTTTAGTCTAGCAGCTTTTGAATTTCTTGTGCTGCAGCTTCCCTCTGACTGGGTGGAACATTGGGGAGCTGCTTCTTTCAACTGGAAATTGGAATCTGGGAAAATTGTATGAAGTAACCTCTGGATATTATTTTTAGCACCCAAGTATCTTTTGTTATAGCAGCCCAGGCTTCTGGATGCAAATACAAATGTCCCCCAAGTGCCTCCAGAGGTGAGTCAGTTGGAGAGCACTTCAGGTGTGTTGAAAGGGCCTATCTGGAAAGGAATCTTGGGAAGCCTGATTTTGCAGGCCTACTCTGCCTTAAGGATGGTGCCTTCCATTCAAACTCACTCCTCTATCTCTGAAGGTGATGTCTCTGTGTGTGAGTCCTGCAAAGGTTCATAGATTCATAAGTTCATAGGTGTGTACTAGGCTAATGGACCTTAGCCTATATAAGCCTAGCTCAAGAAGATTCCCTGGCATCATGCCATCAAAGTTATTTCCCAGTACCCCTGTCATGCAATGCCACTGAAGTGATCCCCGGGATGAGCTTCCTATTGCCCATCCACTCGTCAAGATTTCTCTTAAAGAGGGCCAGTGTAGTGCTCTGCTTGATGTGAATGGGAAGCTTGTTCCAGAGTATGGGAAGTCTCTGGGTTAGGAACCTGTCCCTCCAGCATGTTCTGTTTATTGTGGTAATAAGGTTTAGGTCCCTGGAGCGTGTGGCATGGAGGGATTTGAATTTCTTTAGGTATAGCATATCTAGCAGCTCTGGGTCAGACATGGCTTTGTAGGTCAAGCACAGATCGCCTCTAAGTAATCGATAATGCAAGTAAAAGAGTATAGCTGGAGGTTTTTGAGTCTGTCCATATACGGCATGTGTCTAAGGCCTAAGATCCTCTTAGTGAGGTATTTTTGTGGCCTTTCCAGTTGTTATAGGTGTCTAGTGAGATACATACTAAATGAGGTGTTGTATTCTAAAATAGTTCTAATGAGGGACGAGAAAAGAGGGATTATGACCTCTTCCTGGATGAGAAACCTTTTGTAATGAGATGTGCCACATAGAAGGACTTTCTGACTACAGTGGCAATGTGGTTATCAAAGGAGAGGTTGCTGTCAACCTGTGCCCCCAGGTCTCATCACACCTTCAGTGTTTAGTGGACTACCACCTATGTGGTAGTTCATGGGCATTTCATTTTTCTCATAGGGAATGACACTGCACTTTTTATCTTTGAGATTAAGGCCATGGTTCTGGCACCAGTCACTGGTGTCAGTGAGGCCTTTTTATAGAATGTCTACATCAGTTGGAGAATCAATAATGGCTCCCAGTTTGCAATCATATGCAAACTTGCTCAGCCAGAGTCCCTTTGTGTTGGCTTGAATTTCAGAGAAGAAGATGCCAAACATGAGACGATCTAGGACCGATCCCTGTGGGACACCACTTGTAACTGGTTGGAAGTCACATTTGGAGTTTGCTACTTTCACAGTGTGGGTTCTATCAGTGAGCCAGTTGGCAACCCATCTTATGACATAGACTCACTATACTAGGCATAAACCCCTATCTATGATTCCTGAGTGAGGGATGGTGTCAAAGGTCTTGGCAAGATGTAAGTAGGCCGTGTGAACTACATTGCCCTCATCCACAGCTCTAGTGACAGACTCGAAGAAGTCTATCAAGTTGAGCAGGCATGATCTACCTTTCACAAACCCAAACTGCGTGGGGTCCAGAGTTTAGAGATTCCCTATGTCCTTATTTATAAGGTCCATGATGGTGCGCTCCATAGCCTTACATATCATACGCATCAGGCTAATGGGGCGATAGTTCCCAAGGTCTGTAGTTGCTCCCCCTTTGTGGAGTAGGATGACCTTAGCAGTGCACCATTCAGTAGGAACAAAGCCTGAAATGAGGCTGTGATTGAACAGGGTACTCAGGTGAGGTGCCAGTTCACTTTGTAATTCATGTAGAACACAGCCAGGGATATTATCAGGTCCCATGGAAGCTGCATTCTTGGCTTTGGACAGTGCGGTTTTTACCTGTGTAGCCATGATAATAGGGACTTGGCATTCCTCAGGTATTGTGATAGGCCCTTTAGGGGGTGAAAGGGGGGTAAAGTTCACACTGAGCCTGTCGGCCAATATGTTGGCAATATCAGTTGGTTCTGTATATGTATTGCCATTGTGCTGTAACTCAGAGCAGATCCGAGTATTGCCATGTAGATTCTTGACATAAATATAGAATGCCTTGTGGTTGTCTTTAGAATCTGCAGCAATTTTGTTTTTGTAGCTAGCTTTAGAGGATTTGATGATGGATCGCAGTTTTTTGCTGAGGCTGACAAGGGAGTTTTTCCAGTATTGGGACCTCACCCTTTTCTGCAACAGTTTTTTCCTTCTGTTGAACAGCTTGTTTATGGTGGGGGACCATCAGATTGGCTTCCTTTTTTGAAGGAGTGCATATTGGTTCTGTTTGGTATGGCCCATTCCATTCACTTGTGTATGTGCTCATACAGTGCATTGGTGTATGATTCAGCAGTCATGCAACTATTTTCCATTTGCATGGGTGTCGTGAAGTTAGCCACGTCTGTTTTTAGAAGCCCAAAATTGGCTTTGGAGAATTGGATTTGTGGAAAATCTGTGCTGTTGAACTTCATCTATTCTTGACCCTTGAGTTATGGTTCCGATCCTTGGAACTGGTCCAGCTATTATATAGCTCAAGCCAGCCAAAAGACTTTCAAGCTAAGAGTTTGCCCACAATGCCCCTATCTACATTAGCTCAGACCGAGTTTGCAGACTTATAGAAAAATAAATGGAAACTAAAGAAAATGAAGAAGCCATGTCCAAGGTGAGTCCTAACAAAAGACCCAGGACAAAGGTTTACTCCTCCAGGAATCCACAGGAGGGGGAAGGAGGGTGGGACACCCAGAATAGATGAAGATCAACAACACAGATGGAACGTTATGGTAGGACATAACTTCTTTATCTGCTGTTGTCAATCTTCATCTATTCTTGACTCTTGGGACAGTTCCCAGCTACTACAGATCCTAGGTGGCCCCATGGAAGGATATTCCTGAGAACCATAGAACCAAAGGAGGCTCTTCACCTGGAGATCAAATCCAATTTGTAATTAGTAATAAAAACATGTGGAGTAGCCTACATTGCTGCTGCACGTATTCATGAAAGCCTTAGAATGGAAGATGCTGAAGTAGCCATAGATCTGATGGAATGTGCTTTCACTGGCACAGGTAACTTGAGATTCTTTTTATTATAAATGTAAGTAATACAATCTCAACCATTCTGGCAAGGTAACCTTAGAGACAGATTTTCCTAAATTTGTGCCAGAAAAAGGAAACAAACAATTGCTCTGATTTCCTACATTCTTTAGTTCTGCTGAGATAGAAATGTAATTGTCTGTGAACATCCAACAAGTGTAGGCAATATTCTTTGTTGGTAAAACTGGGAAAAAATGGGTAAGTCTATAGCTTGACTAATGTTGGACTCTGATACCACTTTCAGATGAAATGATGGATTGGTTCCGAGAGTAACTCTATCCTTATGGAAAATTAAGTAAGGGGGTTTTTGAACATAAGGCCTGCAATTCAGAAACTCATCTTGCAAAGGTTATAGCTATAAGGAGAAGCATTTTCCAAGAAAGGAACTTTAAGTCACAAGTAGCCACTGGATCAAAGGTGGGTAAGTACCAGTGATTGTAGAATAACAGTCTGATCCCATGGTGGAAGAGGGTCTTTAAATGGGGCTTTAATCGAATAGTTTCCTTGAGGAAGACCTTACATAGTCTATGTGAAATTAAAGGTAGGTCTCTAAAGCCATTATTAAAATGAGAGATGGCAGCTAGAATGACCTTAACAGTAGAAGCAAAAGCTCTTTAGCAAAAAGGATGGCCAGAAATTCTAAAACTTTTTCCACCAGAGCTGAAAAAGGGTCGAGATCATTATCAGAAGCCCAGATTGAGAATCTCTACCACTTACTGAGGTAGAGATTCCTGCTGGATGCTTTATGTGATGCCAGCAAATTTTTTTGTACCAAGGATGGCATATCATTATGCCTGGTGACTAACAGAATTGGAGGAACCAAGCCATTATCTTGAGACTAAACACTGTGATGCACCAATCCCTGATGGTGAGACAGAAGGTCTGAAAATGGGTCCAGAATCCATGGACGGTGAACTAGATGAGGCCATAGGAAGGGAAACCAAATTTGTTGAGGCCAGTATAGAGCAATGAGGATTACTTTGCTTCTCTATCTGGTTGCTTTCCTGAGAAAGAGTGGGATCAGAGGGAAAGGAGGGAAGGCATAGAGGAGACCCAGGGACCAACAGAGGAGAAGAGCATCTACTGGGGACTCCCCATGAGGGGATATTAGGGAAAAATAGCTTCTGCACTTGTTTTGCGGTAATGCAACAAGGTCGCAAGACTGGCCCCAGCACTGAAAGATCTTTTTCACTATTGTGGGACTGACAGACCATTCATGAAGCAGTAGAATGCATCTGCTCAGTTTGTTCGCTATCATGTTTGAACGCCCCAGGATGTGTATTGTTATCAGAAAGCAGTTGGAGGCAATGGCCTTTTGCCATGCTCAGGGGGTTTCTCAACACAGGGGATAGGATTTGGTTCCCCCTTGCTTGTTTATGTACTAGACTACGGACATGTTGTCTGATTGAATTGCAATTGTTCCTTGAGGGAGGGCAGACTGAAATGCTTGCAATGCTAGTAGCACTGCCCTCAATTCCAGGACATTGATATGCAGATTGGCCTCTATCGATCAAGTGCCTTGGACTGTCCTCCCCAGATAATGTCCCCCCCACCCTATCTGGGAGGCATCCGTAGTCACTATGGCCTTTGGTTGAGGGAGAACAAAGGGTTATCCCATCTTTTCTGACTCCATCCTCCAAGACAGGCCTTTTTTGCAAGTTTTAATGGGTGAGTAAGAATGGACCATTGTGAGCCTAGAAGTCATTGAAGTATTCTCATGTGAAACCGTGCCATGAGAACTAAGGTGATAGCTGCTTCCATGGAACCCACGGTTTGAAGAACAAGAACAGCAGGTACTTTTTGCTTTGGTAATATGGATTGGACTTGGCAACTTATCTGCTCAACCCTGTGAAGTGGTAGAGAGGTTATGCAGGAGATTGTATCGAGTCGTGCTCCAATGTACTCTAAGTCTTGATTTAGGGACAGTTGATATTTTTTGTAGTTTGCTGTTATGGTGAGCTGTCTGAATTGATGCGTAATGAACTCCAAGTTTTGAATCAGCAAATGTACAGTGGGGGTGGTGAGGAGCCAGTTGTCTAGATAAGGAAACACCCGGAATCCATGTAATCTCACTTGGGCTGTGAAAGTCAGCATACATTTGGTGAAAACCCTGGGGGCTGTGGTGAGACCAGATGGTAGCTCTCTGAACTGGTAATGACTGTCTCCCAGCCGAAAGCGGAGAAACCTTCTTAAGCAATCATCTATTTTTATGTGATGATATGCATCTTGAAGGTCTGTAGAGCACATCCAATCATCTTTCTCCAGAAAGGGAGGGATAGACTAAACCATAACTATCTGGAATTTTGTCTGTTGGACAAATTTATTTGGTTGAGGTCTCGTATGGGCCTCCAGTTCCCTGTCTTTTTTGGCACTAAAGAGAATCTTGAGTAGAAGCCGGATTTTAACTGCTCTGGTGGGACTTCCTGGGTGACTCTTTATTGAAGCAGCCTGTGTATCTCTTGAGCAGCTTGATCCCTTTGATGGAGTGGAACATCCGTGATTTTCCTTTGAGAGCAGGGAATTATATTGAAGGGGATAATGTAGCCTCTGGCAATGATATTCTGCACCCACAAATCAGTAGTTATTTGACTCCAGGCTGACAGGTGCAGAGAAAGTCTTCCCCCGACTGCTTCCAGAGATAAGCAATCAGGCCTCCATTCAGGAGCACTGGTAGAGATGCCCAGAGAAGGAATCTCTGGACCCCTGGTTTCATGGACCATCTCTGCCCTGGGGTCAGTGTCTTCCATCTGAGCTCCCCCTCTCTGCCTCAAGGGGAACCGCTGCCATGTTTATCATGGAAAAGTCCATGAGACTTCTTGAACCACATTTTCCCACTCCTCTGATTCCTGCACAAGGATAATTGAGTAGTGGAAAAATTAATGCCCATGGCAGACATGGTCTTACCATCCTTCTAACACCTGGCGAGTATATCCTTTACTTTAAGGCCATACAGATAAGACCTGTCAAATGGACCATTGACAAAGGAAGACGAAGGGCTCAATGAAGTCACACAAGTGCATCCAGGCATGCTGCCTAATGGCAACACTGGAACCCACTGCCCTGGTTGTCCCTTCAACTGGATGGGCAATGAGTCACACGGATGAGTTTGAGATAGACTCCAGGGTGGCTAGCTGTGAGACAACCTTATCTTGTACCTTGCTGGACATAGCCCCAGTTAGAGTTTCTGATAAATCCTTAATCAGATCTCTCTGGAGTCTGGTAAAATGTGCCATATAATTCAAGGACCTAAGAGTGAAGATTGATGAAGCATAGACCCGCTTTCCAAACCTGTCCATCGTCCTGGACTCCCTGTTAGGAGGATTAACAGAGGAACTCTCATGGGATAGTTTCCTTTTGGTGGCTGCTGCCACCACCATGGCATCTACTGACAAACCCTTTGCCCAAGACTGGTGGTCTTCAGGTGGGGATAATATTTTGTCTGGTCTCTAGGGAATAGGCTCTAGGGGATCAGGAGCCTTCCAAGCCTGCTGCATGATTAGTTTTACCATGTCGTCAGTGGGTGGGGATACCCAGGAGGTAGATGGCCAAGCACCGAAAGCTTGCAAGTACACGGTTTCCTCCGAGGATGGGTCTTGGGACTTCCAGTTACCCCTCTGTTTCAAAATCTCTAGGATGTCTCTAAAGGAGACATCCTCAGGGGGTGACTGTGGGGAACCCTCCCCTTCATCGAAATCTGTGTCTTCCATGATGGAGTCTTCAGGGGAATCCAGATGCTTCCTCTTGCAAGTTCTTTTTCATGGTGGCTCCTCAGTGGGGAACTCTGGGGAGGACTCAGAAGAAGAGGGGCCCTCATGTGTGTAACTTGAAGCTTCGGTGCTCATTGTCCTATTGTAGAGATAGGTGTCAGAGGTGAGCAGAGGAAAGGGAAGCATGGCACTCCAATGTGGGTGGGATTAGCTGGGAGCCTGTGGAGGTGAAGGCCCTCTCCATGACCCAAAAGGCAGCACCCCCTGAAGAGGAGTGGGAACCCAGAACTGAGAAATGCCACCTCGGAACCGAGGTCACTCTCAGCTCCGAGGAGTCACCCGCCAAAGTTGGAGCCAGGGAAGGACCGACACCCACCAAGGTTTCTGAAACCAAGATTGGCACCGTACCCAAACTAGGTGCCAACCCAGAAACCATGAAACTGATGGAGGGGTCTTGACCCCGAGACTCTGTTGGCTCCGTAACAGGTACTGAAGAGGTCAGAGCAACTTCTGGTACCAGGTGGACACACTTAATGGCACAGAGAGAGCTGGTACCAGGGGTACCAAAGTGCTGGGCTATGAAGTTGCAGTTGTAGTCTCAGGAGGATAATAAGGAGTCCCAGGAGAAAAGGTCCCCGATCCAGATGGGAAAGGGGGATGAGAAGGGGCAGGAATACCTCTGGCCAGTAACAGCTGATCTACCAATCAAATGTCATCGAGTTCTGAAAGACTCCTGGAGGACCATATCAAAAAGGCAGAAGGAGACTCTGGTCTTGTTAAAAATGGACTGGGAAATTGTTCTACATACAGATCTATAGTTGGACAGTATCTAGTCTTGGCCGATGTAGGAGCTTGTGCGGGAGTAGGTGAAGTCGGTGCCGGGCCAAAAACCATAGACGCTGGCAGCAACAAGGATGTTAACGTCACCGTAGAAGTTGAAAGTCCTGAGGAGACACTAGTTTGTAATCTAGGAACCTTAGTTGTTGGTTCCCAAGGATGCGGAACCAATGATTTCCATTTTTGGAGCCTCTGGAACCGAGGATGAAGTCGGTACTGACAGGCTTTTCTTTCTAGAAGGATCCTGCTTAATATCTGCCTTGGACAAGGATTCACTAAAAGGGGATTTAAGAAGACCTTTCAGCAAGTGCTTATTCCTACGCTCTGCTAAGGTTCTTTGACCAAATCTCTTACACATGTCACAATCCAGTTCTAAATGAGGTGCCCCTAAACAGTATACACAAGAAAGATGCATATCAGAATTAGGAATCCTTTGTTCACAGTCTTGACAATGTTTGAAGCCTGATGTGCCTTTAGACAGTTTGTCAGGAGATTTTTCAGTCATAGCTGGTTTGTCAAGTTGTTTGTCAGACATATCCAAAATTAAAGGGCAAAATACAAAAACACGCCCAAAAATCACACTCATACACACATGCACACAAGAGGGGAAAAAAGAAAAGAAGAGCTCTACCAACAATGGCAGATAAGGATACCTGAGGTAAAAAAGGGTAAGTAAGAATGATGGTATGAAAGAAAAACCTGATGCTTTAGAAAAGCGTGGGTAGAGGAAGAAAAATACAACTATATAGAAGCATAAGAATGGATAGCAATATCATAGGAAAGAATTTAAAGGGAAAAGATTCTAACTTTCTCAATAATAGTAGAAAAATAAGACAGCACACTTAGCTGAGAGAAGGCTGACACGTCTTGCTGAGAGAGCGGCAAATGAGGTCTGAGGTAATGTACACAGGGGCATTGTGGATAGAGACTGGGATCAAGAGTTTTTGGCTGGTGCAAGCTGTATAATGGTGAGCCGATTCTGAGGATCGGAACCAAATCCCATCTGTCAAGAATAAATGAAGATTGTCAACATCAGATTGTTTTTTTTACAACCTTAGACACGTTGGCCAAAAGCTATGTTACTATCTACATTAGTACCCTTATCCCTGACTACTGTGTCAATTTGCATGGGTCGCTTTCATTAGGTAGTTTGCTTGGGTAGCCAACTTCTCAAAAGGTACTAATGTGCATTTCTTGGTATTGAGTTTTAAGCTGTGGCTTTAGCAGTAGTCATTTGTCTTAGACCTTCCTGTACGATATTAGTATTTCGGGGGTTTCTGTGATTGCTTCTAGCCTGCAAACATTTGCAAACTTAGTAAGCCAGAGGTCCTTGACATTGGCCTTGACTTCTGAAAAACAGATGCCAAAGTAGAGTGGACCCAGCACAAAGTTATGGGGACTCTACTGGTGACTGGCCTCTATGTTGAGGTGGTCTTTCCAATCCTAACTTTCTGGGTCCTGGTTGTGAGACAGCTGGCTATCCAGTGAGTTATACAGGGGTTTATGCCTAATTCCAGGAGTTTGTTTGTAATTCCTGAGTGGGGTTTTGTATCAAATAACTTTGCTAGGGCAAGATAGGCAATATGCACTGTTTGGCCCTCATGCATTGCCTCCGTGACCTTCTTAGAGAAGTCCACCAGGTTCAGTAGGCATGATTTGTTTTTGAAAAAAAAAAAAACTGGGTTGGGTTCAGTGTCAGAAGGTTTCCTATGTCATAGTTAATCATTTCCACAATAATTATTTTCATGGCTTTGAATATGAGTCAGAATAATGGGTCTATAGTTTCTAAAATCTGTGGATGGTTTGCCTTTGTGCAGAAGGATGACTGATGCAATATTCCATTTGCATGGCTCAAAGCAAGTGGAGAGGCTATGGTTGAAAAGTGACACCAGTGGATCATATTTCAGGCTATTTAGGAGGCATCCTAGGATATTACTGGTGCCCATCGAAACTGTATTCTTGGCCTTAGAGTGCACACCTAAGACCTGCTCCCTCCTGAAAGTTGGAGGGATTATGCCAGATGATATTTCCTAGGGGGAAGCTGGGGTTGAGAGGGGAGGTGACGTTGGAGATGAATTTGTCAGCTGGAAGACATGCTTATCTCTTAGATCCATGAATGTGGCTTCATTTACCAACACTCAGCTCACTGTTGTGTGCTTTCTTTGAGGTTTTGGACAAAGCTAAAGAAAGCCTTATGGTTGTCCTTGGCCTGGGGTGCTGGTTTTACCTAAGAATTTGTTTTGTTGGACTTAATTATTTTTCTTAGTTGTCTGTTCATTTTGATTATAGAGTTTTTATATTTTCTGATGTTAGACTTCTTAATTTTAGTGATGATGTTTTGTTTTGTTGTACAGCCTGTTTAATTTTGGATTCCACCAGGGTGGTTGTTTTTTTTTTAGTTAGTTTTGGGCAGACTTCTGGTTGCACAGCAGCCTCTATGCAATCTATGGCATGTAAATAATTGCACATAGGCTTCTATGTTTTCTGGGTTTGGAGGAGTTTGAAATTTTGACAAGTTATCACTTCATAAAAGGCCATGTTTCCCAACTGTATCCAGAAAAATATGTGTCTTAGGGGTTATTTTAAGGGGTACATTTAAACTAGGCAAAAAGTACAGGCTGCCTCTGTCCTTTAAAGACATAGGTGCTAGATGTATGGTGTATTTCCAAATTTCTCTCCACTGGTCCAGGTTTCTCCTGAATAGCGTAAGGGAAGAGCTTTGCTTCATACAGATGGGATGCCTCTTCCAGAGATGGAAAATTCTCTGAGACACATACCTGTCACTTCAATGTCTCCTATTTATGTCACAAGCAAAGTTTAAATCTATAAGATTGAGTAATTTTGATGCTATCTGTTTTGCGGATATGCAAAAGGTCCATCACAGTGGAATCCAAGGATACCTTATATGTCAGGCATAGATCACCTTTCAACAGTCTGTTGGAAACAGAGTATAGAGATACGACTTTGAGGCAATCTACATAGGACATATTTACATCCTGTATTCTTTTTGTGAGGAATCTCTGTGGGCATTCTAGTTGCTGCATGCACCTGGTCATGTACATACCAAAGGGGGCGTTGCGGTCAGTGATAGGCCTGATCAGGGCTGAATGCATTGGAACAATGGCTTCCTTGAACCTAGATGATATACTCTTGCTTATAAGTTGAGCAACATAAAATTATTTCCTTACTACCTTAGACACATACTAAGTACATGCATATCCAAATCCCTGACTACAGGTTCTACTCTTAGGGGTGTGTTATTGATTAGGTAATATCTAGGGGGGCTGACATCAAAAATGGTACTATTATACATTTCTAGGCATTGACTTTTAAGTTATGGCTTTGGCATCAGTCATTTGCCTGTGCTACACATTCCTATAAGATGTTAGTGTCTTTGGGGTATTCTATGATGCCTTCTAGTTTGTAGTCATCTGCAAACTTGGTGAGCCAGAGGCCCTAGAAACTGGCCTGGACTTCAGAGAAGAGGATACCAAAAAGGAGCAGACTTAGCAAAGAGTCCTGAAGGACTGTATTAGTAAACGTTCTTCACAAATTTGTCAATAACTTTATTATCCTTGTGAGAGAGAGAATGGAATTAGTATTAGCAATTTGTCTAGCAGAAGCAGTTTTAGATAGGGAAATCACTGCATTGTCTGCTTTATGGTTGGAAAACAACTATTTGTGAATCTAAGGTACCTTGTATAACCATTCAGACTCCTTAGACTCAAAGAGGTTGACTGTCAGATAAACTACAAACTGAAAAAAAAAATCCTCTAAACAGATAAAGCAGGAGGAACAGCTGCAGATTGAGGAATATCCAAGATTAACAAATTATAATACATTTGCTGGAAAACTGAATTCCATTCTGATCCCACTGGAAAACTTCTTTCATTTCATGTAATTTCTAAGAAAAACAAAGGTCTTCTGGAGGGAAATCTGAAGCAATACTTTCCTCAGAAATGAAATCATTATTAGGTTGTGAAGAAAATCCTGAAGCACAACATTATCCATTCAATCCATGCTCTTCTGATGGAAAATCAGAATCAGAAGGGCAGGAGCACTTTTTCTTTTTTTCTTTACTGAAGAAGTAAAGTAAAAGCAGAAATTAACTTTCTAGCAAATCTGAACAAACCTTCCCGGTCCCTTGAAACAGAAACAGAAAAAGCCATTTTTTTTTTTTACTTTTTCTGTTCTTTTCCTGCAAAATGCCATGGAACAGGACAAACCTACAGCAAGAACATTATTACATGGTTCAGGCTCCTTTACTCAGCTAGGTGGAAAAACTTCACCCATCCCTTCCACTGAGATGAATAAGACTGGTTCTCCCTTTCCCCTGGAGGGTAAACCTATAGCGACAGAAGACATGTCTATCCCCATAGTCCTCAGTGGTTGTAGGTGCCACAGTAGAGGGATTGGGGGTAAAATGATGAGTGATCCTAGGAGCAAATTCCAACTGTAGTAAAGTCACCCATCAGTGGCTGAGGTACAAATGGAGCTGGGACTCCCTGACAACTTTCTTCTTGCAGACGGGGAAGGCAAGAACCACGAAGACTGGTAGCTGCTCTATAGGTCCAGCCACACAGGATGCCAAAGAGATGTTTAGAATAGCCTATAAGAGTTGGTAAACTCAATGCCATTTAAAAAGGTGGTCTGAAGTACAACCTTCCTGGCAGTCCTCACAAGCACCAGTCCTGCCCCAACATACAAACTATATTCAAGATTATTATAAAATGTTTAAAAAAAACAGATTAAAACTCTAATCAGTATGTTTCCATAAGCATTCACTAGTATGGGGAGGGTGAAAAGTATGATGGGGCATATAGTCTGTCTGCTTTTTTAGACTGTTCTTGTTTTGGGAAGAGTCCTTACTTCTTTTTTGAACCTCTCTGCAACTGTTTTCTGAAATTTTGTTTGCCTGTGCCTTGCTGGGATCATCTACTCTGTTTCCTATAAAAGGAAGCTGAACTGGAAGGAAGATATCTTTTGTATTTTGGCATAGAGTTTTGAAAAATCTGGGTAACCCCATAAATTAATTTTACCCTTTCAACAAATCTTTTAAGGATCTCATTAGAGGAAGAGCCAAACAATAACTCTTTATCCAGGGAAGCATTCAGGAGCTCAGCTTTGACATCTTTTGGAAAATTTTGAGAATATAGCCGGGTAAATCTTTGTATCACTGACCCAGTGACAGCTGTTCTAGGTACAGCATCAGTAGTAACATAAGACCATTTTAGAGACTGTTTGCTTACTTGATATACAGCAGTTAATAAAAAATTCAGTGACGTCTTAATCAACAATTAACTTACTCATAATGTCAAAGGAAGCCTGCAGAAACTTAGACATGTGAGCCTAACAATTCAGTATCCTGAAGACTAAAGTAGAAAAAGTATAAACTTGCTTCCCAAACCTATGAAAAACTTTCCCATCTTTGTCAGAAGGGTTACCTGCCTTAAAGTGTTTGGCAAAAGATGGTTTTGTCAGAGAAATCACTGCAGGATCTGATCTAGGGAACCTTATATAATTTATTTGATTTTCTGGGGGGAGGAAGACATCCTCTAAGGCTGGCAAAACAAGAGGAACAGCTGCAAGTTGATGAAAATCCAGCTATAGCAAATCATATTATCTTTGTTGAGATCGTAATTTTTTGCTCCCATTGAAATAACCCCATTCATTCTGTTAATACTATCATAAAAAGGCAACAACAATGAAGGAAAAATCTCCTTACAGTCATATTTCCTATTCTGTGGAGGAGGAACTTGAGAAACACAGTCTAGGTCTAACTCCTGTCCCTTAGACTAAGAATCAGAATCTGAGAAAGACAAAAATATTTTCCCTTTAATATGAAGTAAGGATTCAGAATTAAAAGACTAAAAGGCTTTAAATAATCATTTAGCAAGGCCTAGCTAATCTAATCGTCCTTGTCTCCTCTAGGTGACACAAGTGAAAAAAGCTTAACTTCATTATTTTTTATGTTTTTCTTCACAAAGGAGCAATGTCTGCTTCCTCCTCCAATACAACAAGAATGTTTCTCCCTTGCCCTAAAAGGGTAGCTGAACAGCTGTAGAGGACATGCAACCTTATAGCCATCAGTGGCTCCCTGAGATGCAACACCAGAGGGACCAAGAGTAACTAATGAGTGGCCAAAGGAACCCAATATGGCCACATCAGAGTCACTTATCTGTGGTTGAGGTGAAGAGGAAGCCGGGATCAAGACAAAAGCCTCCCATACAACTTTTCTCTTCCTACAAACTGGAGAGGAAACAACCAAAGAGCTGGGCCCAAAATCCATGTCTCTACTGAAAAAAAGTGTCTCACTAGTGGATAGTGGAGCTTTGACAAGTTGGTCTTACGTCCTGACTAAAAAGTTTTGAGGTAAAAGTTTTTTATGACAACCACCAAAACAGTAGCCATAGCCTCACCACACATTTTGACAAGAAAGTTAACATTTTCCTCACAAAAAATTTATAAAATGGAAGGTAGTTCCCAGTGAGGTATTTATCTGCCCAGCAATGAAAAGCATTAGCTGACAGTTGATCACTCAAAGTCAACTGGGAAGACAGCACTTTGAAGGCAAGAAAGTTTTGAAGGCTTGGCCTCTTAATCACTGACTTTATACTATTTTTCTCAAGCTGTTCAGCTGTTAACACGTGTGGCACGTGCCCTAAAGCTTTGGATTTTGGCCCATTGTCCAGTCCTTGTCAGGATATGATCCATACAGTTTAGGCTATTGCAACTATGATCTAATGATAAACATATATCGTTTTACAGAAAAAGGAAGGCCCCCAACAGGGTAATTATCTGCTCAACAAATTTTAGATGAAAGTTGGCTGCTGATACTGAAATATCTAAGATGATGAGATTTTGACTTAGAAGACCAACAGTAGGAAATCCCTGCTTTTTGTTACCTGTATGTCTTTTATATACCAGCATGCTCATGTGCTTGAGCAAACATATGGTGCACGAGGAATGTGCCCAAAAGTTTTGGGAGATGGGCCTGATGTCTGATATCCTTGACAGGATATGTCCCAGATAGATAAATGCAACTACAACAGTGTTCTAATAATGATCAGGATTAGTACTACTATTTATTAGTTTATCATAAAGAGAATAAGTTCTTGCTCTTAGTGAATTACAATTTGAAGATGGGCTGGAGTCACCCATTATTCATATTACTGGAAAGTGAGAAAAAGTAATATGAAATCAAAAACAGCATAAAGTACACCTGGGCTCAGCTTCATGAAGAATTCCAGTCTGCATTAAAGACTGTCTTAACAGAGCTCTACAAAGTGCATGTGCCCTAATATAGGGTGCCTTGGCAGGCTACACAGCAGTAGGAGATGAGATCCATCATGGAAAATGTGTGACTGCAAATAAATTAAGGCAAACTAGTCATGCAACACAATTCTGCTCTGGTACCATTCTTCAGCAATATTATTATATCCCTCCTTAGCATAAGCATTACATCTTATTTAGAATGGTTTACCAAGCCTAGGGAAAATGCTTAGTATGTAGGCTGAGTGAAATGTGGTACATCATTTTCCAGTGTGTAAAGAATTATACTAGAGGCGGAAAGATGACAGACTACTGCCTCATCTGTTGGGGAGGATACAGAGTGTTTAACTGCCACAGTGTGACTGACAGTGGGGCAGCTGTACAGTCCAGCTGTCAACATGGCAGTGAGGGGATGGATTGGCTGAGAGGGAAACCCTGATTATATAAGGAATGTGTACAAGAGTAAGAAGACGGTTGTGATCCCTGTTAGGCATAGGGTTCCAAATGTTGTATCTTTCAACCTTTTAGTGCAAGAAATCTGGACAATACCTGAAATAATGGAGGGACAAACAGAAGCACAGCTGGATCAAGCAGCACCCTACCTGCGTATTTTATTAGAAAAAAATATTTTTTTCTTTTAAACTGTAGCAAACTGCTTGCTACAAATGTAACAAGCAATTGTTATAGTTTATACCCTCCATGCAAGAAGCACAATGGTGCTTATGTTTTAGTTAAAAAAAGTCTTCTTTCGAACTGTTGTAAACTGCTTACAAAAAAAGTAGCAAACAGTTGCTACACTTTATATCCTGCCTTCACAGAGCACTACAGTGCTCAGGTTTTAGTTAAAAAAGAAAGAGGTTTTCTTTTCTTTTTTTTTTTTTTTAATTTTAAACTGTAACTAACTGCTAGCTACAATGTAGCAAGCAGTCACTACAGTGCTCAGTTTTTTTGACCACAAATGAAATTCTAGCTTTTAAAAGTCAGTATTGCATTAAAGAGTGCTCCAGATCAGGTGATCATGCCCCCAACACTTTGAACACAGGGCAGTTGCCCCTCTCACCCTGCCCTAGCCATGCTACATAGGAAAAAGGCCCAAAAATAGGGACAGACTTTAAATATTGCTCTTATAAACATAGAAGTTTGCTAGAATAATAAGTTTTGTGTTAGCATGCATTTTCTGAAGGAATATAAAGTCTGAAAGTCAAATGTGTGTCATTATTTAGTAACTTCAGTCCTCAGAGCTTTGCCAGAGAACTTGAACTTTTATGAGGAACAGACCAAAAATATGAAGCAAAAATTTAGACAGTTGAGAGGTGCGTACCAGGAAGTATATAGAAGTAGGGAGTTGATACCAGTCACTGGCAGGATGGGTGATGTTTGAAGAGGACAGTTCTGAACGCTTTTAAATGTGAAGTCATATTAAAGGAATTTCAGTCACCCCAGGACAGGAAGTGAGTAGGGTTGGTAAAATTCCTGGATGCAAATTCTCTTACAAATTGGTCAGTGCATAATTTTATACAGCAGAGGTTCTGCCAAATTAAATATGTTACAATGTCTTGAATGGGTCATCAGTGATGCATCCCAAAGTTGGTAGAGTTGGAGGGTCAGAGGTGCTTTAGTCATGGCTAAGATCAGAAAGAAGTTTAGTGGACTCAGATCGCAGCCAAGCTGGGAAGGAGGCCAATAGGAGATTATCTATACAATGCGCTTTTCTAGCATGCAGGACAACATATTGTTAGATCTAAGCTGGGATACGAGGCTACTGTTTAAACTCTATGTAGGACCAGAGACATAAACAGAACAGAAGCAATGAAAAGAAGATATACAAGAACTGTAATTGGTATGGAAGAGCTCTAAGTTATGACAGAAGACTTAAAGAACTGCATCTAAGAAGTACATATATTTTCAGTAAGTTAAAAGGTTGAGGGGTGCCTCATATGATTCATAAGTCATGCAGTGACAGTCATTTAAACCAAATCTTGTAAAAAATATTTTGCACACAGAGTGAGAACACTGGCAAAATATAATGCAACAGAAGAAAGGAAATGAAAAATTCAAAGACAGTTTTGGATAAACACATGAGACAAATGTGATATTTGGCAATGACCGTGGATAACAGTACGGTTAAAAATAATTACAAACTACCAGCACTGCACATTTTATGACTACCTTGCAGACACTTCCTAATATCCCAGGTGGAACAAGCTTGCACTGGTTGTAAGTCTTTCATGAATCCCAGTTTCACTGTTGTCTAAAGGAACTGCTTGATATTACATAATAAGTCAAAGGAATTCAAACTATGGAAAATAGAAATGGGCGTTCACATTTACTAATTCAATTAAGTAATTTTAGAAATTTTAATAAACTAACAATCCTACCTGACTTCTTTCCAGATTTAATAGAATATTCTGCAATGCTGTCTAGTATCAAAGCCAAACGCAATGCAATTTCTGCAGTTACTATTGGGTTTGAGTGTCCTATGTTACCGGTATAGATAACTTCATGGATCAGCCAGAGGATGTAAACCCACTGCAGACAAACAGAAAAAAACAAATATATACTGTGTTACTAGTGCATGATGTTGCAACAGAGTTTATATTTGACTGCATACATGTTTTATCAAAGTGCTCTCAAGGCAAAATTAAAAATGCATAAAAATGTATTCTGCAGCACTCAGGGTTGTGCAGCTTATCACAGGAAAGGCAAGTGCTACTTAACATTACATTAGTGTAATAACAGAAAGAAAAAATAAGCTAGTCTAGAATGTAAGTGTATTTATCATTCTTTCTGTCCTCCAACCCCTTTATCTACTTGGCACACTCCCACCTCATGAATTTCCTCCCTGCTACCCATTCTGGTATTTCATGGATCTACAACCATTTCTGAAAAAAAGAAGTTATGTCTTACCATAACGTTCTATCTGTGCTGTCGATCTTCACCAATCCTTGACAATGGGTTTGGTTCCAATCCTTGGAACCCAGTCAGCCATTTACTTCAGCTCGCGCTCCCCAAACTCTCGAGCCAGGCTCTACCCATAATGCGTCTCTCAGAGATTACTTCAGATCAAGTGTGCCAAAAACTGTCAGTCAGATATGAAAGTTATGGTAAAATGATAGGCAAATCAACCAAGGCCATATATGAGTCCTTAAAAAAGGAAACTAGCTAAGAACTAAGTTCGGTCTACTAAGAGTCTCAGGATAGGGGAAGGAGGGTGAGGATGTCAAGAATTGGTGAAGACTGACAACACAGATGGAATGTTATAGTAAGACATAACTTCTTTATCTGATGTTGTCAATTTTCACCCAATCCTTGACAGTGGGACAGAGTCCCCAGCTACTTTAGCCTTGGGAGGTCTCACGGAAGAATATTCCTAAGCACCATAGTCAAAGGATCCTCTTCCCCTTGAGATCTGATCCAATTTGTAATGAGTGATAAAGGTATGAAGAGAAGACCAAGTGGCTGCTAGACAAATGTGGTCTAAAGAAGCTCTGGCATGAAAGACTGCAGACGTAGCTACTGCTCTTGCAGAATGGGCTTGAACTGGTTTTGGAAGTTGGAGTCCTTTAGAATGATAAATGAATGTGATGCAGTCTCTAAGCCATTTAGTCAAGGTAAGCTTTGAAACTGGATTACCTATATAGAGAGAAGAAAATGCCACAGATAGTTGGTTCGATCTTCTAAAATCTTTAGTCCTGTGAAGATAAAAATGCAGTTATCTATGCATGTCAAGTAAGTGGAGGGCATATTCTACCTTGTACGAAAATTTTGGAAAAAGACTGGTACCTATAGAGTCTGATTAATATTAGCTTCGGAGACAACCTTGGACAGAAAAGATGGACTAGTTCAAAGCACAACTCTATCTCTATGATAAATTAAGTAGGGAGGTTCGCATGATAGGGCTTGAAGCTCTGAAACTCTTCTGGCAGAAGTAATAGCCACCAAAAATAAAGGTTTTCAAGACAGATGTTTTAAGTCACAAGTTGCTGAAGGTTCAAAGGGGGTCCTAGTAAGGGCCTGAAGAACTGCAGGTAGATCCCAAGGGGGAAAAGGTTCCTTAAATGGAGGTCTTAGCATTAGGAGATCATTCAAGACTGCTTTACAAAGTTTGTGTGACATTAGAGAAGCACCATCCAGTCCTATATGAAAGTTTGAAATTGCCACTACATGAATTTTAACCGTTGATGCAGAAGAACCTGACTGGTAAAGTGAAACCAGAAAATCTAACCACTTTGTGGAAAGGACTAGTGTAAGGGTCTAGCTCCTTCTCAGGAGCCCATCTCACTAATTTTTCCCATTTATTTTGGTATAATTTCCTTGTACAGGATTTATGATGAGCGACAATAATATGAAAGAAAGAGAAGTATGCCTGGCAATCATGGGAACTGGGGAAGCCACGCAGTGATCTTGAGATGTTGGAGTTTCAGATGGACCATGTCCTCTGTGAGACAGCAGATCTGGAGTGGGTCTTTATTATCGGATTGAAACTTTCAAACCCCGAATACCATATGGTCAACACTATATGTTTGAAGTTTGAAAATTTTGAATCCTACAAAAACAGCAAACCTGTCATTAAGGGTTTTACGCAGGGGGCAAGCCCCCCCTGCACCCCCCACACCCCCGCTAATTAAATATACCAACTCCAAGATTGCACTACACTGAAGTAAAGGGAAGAATTCCCTACGGCGATCTCCATTCACACTTGCAAAGTTTTCAATATTCGAACATTTGGTGTCACTCAAATGGTGTTCGACTATTGAAATATTCGCTGTGATAATACAGACCCTTCTGGAGCTGAGTCCAGAAGCCATGGTTTCCGAACTAAGTGAGGCCACAAGAAGAGAAACCAAATTTGTTGAGGCCAGAAGGGGGCAATGAGGATTATTGAATTTTTCATCCTTTTGGCTTTCTTTAGGAACTGTGAAATGAGAGGAATTGGGGGAAAGGCATAGAGCAGACCAGGGGGGCAATTGTGGAAAAGAGCATCTCTGGGTGACACTCCCTGAGGGGGGATTAGTGCAAAGTAACTTCTGCACTTGTTGTTAGAGGAGAGGCAAAAAGATCGCAGCAAGGTTGGCCCCAGTGGTGAAAAATGTTGTTTGCCACTGCTGGATTGAGAGACCACTCGTGAGGCAAGAGAATAGTTCTGCTAAATTTGTCTGCTATCACGTTGGAGCTCCCCAGAATATGCATTGCTGTGAGAAAGTGGTTGGAAGAAATCACCCATTGCCAAACTCTGAGTGCTTCTCAACACATCAGGTAAGATTTGGTTCCCCCTTGTTCATTTATGTACCAGACTATCAGTAAGAAATTAGGGAAGCAGCCTTCAGCACTTAAATCAAATCAAAATCTAAGCAGTTCAGAAGGCCATGAAGAACCACACTCCAAAGACGTCTGAAAATATGTAAATACAACTTTTATTTTCACATTAAAAAAAGTGAAAAATAAAAGTTGTCTTTACATATTTTCAGGCATGTTTGGAGTGTTGCTCTTTGTGGCCTTATGAACTGCTTAGATTATGTACCAGACTACCAACATCTTGTCCGTCTGAACCGCTACTGTCCCTAGAGGAAGGACATCTTTGAATGCTTGCAATGCTAATAGCACTGCCCTCATCTCTAGGACACTGATGTGCAGGTTAGCCTCCAACTAGGAACACGTGTCTTGGACTGTCCTTCCCAGATAATGATCCCCCCACCCTATCTGGGAAGCATCCGTAGTCACTATGGCTTGGAGCTGGGGAAGAGTGAATGGGAGACCCAAGAGAATCTGGCTGGAGTGTACCCACCACAGCAGGTCCTGTTTGCAGTGATTGGTAATCAGAATTAAGTGAGATATTGGTTGGTGCATGAGCAACCACTGTGACGCTAGTAGCCACTGCAATATTTGCATGTGATATCTCACCAAGGGAACTAGAGTGATTGCTGCTACCATGAAGCCTAATGTTTGAAGAACTAATTTTGCTGGGACCTTGTTGTTATGCAGTAATTGACCGACCTGAGATCTGATGCATTGCAGCCTTTCTGGAGGGAGAGATGCAATTCCAGAAACAGTGTCTAAGTGGGCTCCAATGAAATCCAGCTATTGAGAGGGATGAAGTGTGGACTTTTCGCAGTTTATAGTTATTCCTAGAGATTTACAGAGATGTATGGTGTAATCTCTTGCATGTTCTAACCGATGCCTGGTGGTAGTGGTGAGGAGCCAGTCATTGAGGTATGGAAATACTTGTAATCCTTGCAGTCTTAGATGAGTTACTACCACTGCCATGCATTTGGTGAACACCCTGGGGCTGTGGTGAGTCCAAAGGGAAGAGCTCTGAATTGAAAATGATTGGCTCCCAGCCAGAATAACAAAATCTTCCTGGAACACTTTTCCATTTTTATCTGGTAATAAGTGTCTTGGAGTTCGATATAGCACATCCACTCATCTTTTTCCAAGAATGGAAGTATTGACTGAACTGTGACCATCCGGAATTTGGTTTGTTGAACTGCCTTGTTGAACTGGCTGAGATCCAAGATGGGTCCCTAGTTACCCTGTTTTCTTGGGCACTAAAAAGAATCTTGAGTAAAATGTGGATCCTTTCTAGTCTGATGGGATGTTTTGGATGACTCTTTTGCTTAAAAGTCTTTGAATTGTTAAAACTGCTACTTCCCTGAGACTGGGTGGCATGTCCAGAAGTTTTCTCTGTGGTTTTGCGTGTATTAATAGAGGGATTTTGAAACCTTTAGATATCATTCTCTGCACCCATTTGTCCATCGTTAACATTTGCCAGGCAGATTGATGCAGAGAAAGTTGCCCCCTGACTGCCTCCAGAGGAGGGCAATCGGGCCTGTTCAGGGATGCTAGTAGGAAGCACCACGGAAAGACTGAATTTTTTAAACCACAGTCTCCCACTCCTCTAGTCTCTAGAGTACAGCCTCTGAGGAGTGGATAAGCATATGCCTATGGCAGAAAGGGTCTTGCCATCCTTTTCATATCTAGCTAGTGTATCTTTTGCCTTGGGAACAAAAAGGGAACATCTGTTAAATGGAGTGTTGACAAGTGACACCTTAAATGGCTCCGCAAATTCGCACAAGCTCATGCACAAATGCCTTCTGATGGCTATGTTTGAACCTGCTGCCCTAGACATCCCTTCAGCTGCACAAGCAATGAGCCTCATGAACAAGTTAGAAATTGTTTCAAGGGTTGCAAACTGAGAAGTAACTTTATCCTGTACCCCTTCAGCCACTGCTTCTGAAAGGGTACCCAAGAGCTCTTTGATCAGATCCCTCTGTAACCTGGTAAAATGCACCATATAATTCAATGACCTGAAAGTGAAGGTTGCTGAACCATAAACGCACTTCAGAAACCTATCCAAAGTCCTAGGCTCCTTGTTAGAAGAATGGATGGTAGGACTTTACTTGGCAAGTTCCTTTTTGGTGGCTGCCACTACCACCATGGCATCAACAGAAATTCCTTTGGCCCAATGTGGTTCATCTTTAGGGGCTGATAATACACAATCTGGTCTCTTGGGGATTGGGTCTATGGCATCGGGCATCTTCCATGCCTGCTAAGCGATTAGCTTAATGAGATCATCATCAGGCTGAGAGATCCAAGAAGCAGAGGGTTGGGCATGAAAAGCCTCCAGGTATATTGATTCCTCTGAAGATGGTTGGGTGGAAATCTAGCCAATGCTCTGTTTCAGGATTTCTAGGATGTCCCCAAAGGAAACATAATCAGGTGGTGATCTGGGGGAACCTTCCCCTTTATCAAAATCAGTATCTTCAGTGAAAGACTCCTCCGGGGAGTTTAAGTACTTCTTGCACTTTCTTTTCACAGGGACTTCCTAGTGGAAATGATCTGGGTAAGTATCCAAATGGGAGACCACTAAAGTAGGTGTTACCTGGGACTTTTGTGCCCTCTGTCCTAGGGATGAGACTGATGGTAGCTCAGGTCAAGGAGATAAAAAATTCTGTCCAGACAGGAGCAGCAATGACTGTGAGTCTCTAACAGACAAGGCCTTCTCCATAATCTGGAAGGCTGCCCCCCCCCCCTATAGAGGGATGGGAGTCTGGAACCGAAATAGACTCCTTCAGAACTGGGGTCACATCCCACATCGAGGAGACAGCCTCCGGACTAGAAGCCTGGGTTGATGCTACAGAGGCCGAGGCACCAAGGGACATGGATGGCTTCAAAGGAGCAGAAAGAGTACCATGCACCTCGGACCCAACCAAAGTGTCTCAACCCCAGGAGGTCTCCAGTGCTGAAAGCTTGGAGGAACTCAAGGCAATTCTCGGAACCAGAGACGAAGATGCTACTGGAACTGAGACAGTCGAAGCTGGGATAATCAGAACCAAGGGTTCCAAAGGCTCAGCAAGAGTTGGAGGAGAAGGACATGGGGGTGGCATAGGAAGAATGGTGCCAATGCTGGTGTGGCTTGGAACCGAGAGCAATCCCCTCACCGTCAGCAGCTGATCCACCAGTCTCATAATATCTGCCCCTGAGTGACTCTTAGTAGATTGAACCGATGCAGTGGAAGGAGATTTTAGGGGGTCTCACTTCTACAAAGGGACTTGGGGGGGGTCTGTCTTTAAATGGGTCTATGGATGGAGAATAAGATGTTTGTGGGAGCAGATACAGCCCTAATTGCTGTGGTATCGATGTGTCAGTAGGTGCCAAAGAAGTAGCTGTCAGCTCCAAAGCCAGTTTAGACTTGGTTCCAGATAAACTCTTTGGGGCCAATAAATTCTTCAGTACTGAGGCTGATTTAGCCATTTTCCTTGATAGTTCCAATGGACCTTTGAACCGAAGAAGGCCTTTTCTTCCAAGTAGGAGATGAAGATGAAGATGAAGTGCTAGCTTCATCCCTGGACTCAGAAATGGCCTTATCAAATCCGGACTTAAGGATTCCCCTTAAGATTAATTTATTTTTCCTTTCAGTCAAGGTTCGGGTTGAAAACCCATGATAAACAGAACAGTTTTCTAGCAGATGAATTTTACCAAGGCAATATACGCATACAGTATCCCTACCAGAGTTAGGCATTTTGCCCTCACATTTCTGACACCTCTTAAACCAGGAGGTGCCTTTAGAAGATTTAGTAGGAGAAGGTTTTTGTTGTTCAGCTATAATAACAGATTGTTCACACAGCAAAAAACAAAGTGGAAAGAAAACAGATAGAAAGTTTTTTTTTTTAATGGATAGTGAGAGGGAATACCAGCAATGGTATTTGAAAATACCTTGAAAAAAGGTAAAGAAAAGGAAAAAGGTACCAACGATGGTACTTAATAGTTTACCAATGGTAGAAAGAAGAATATAGCTACTCTAAGTAAGGCAGGAGTGGGTAGATAGTATAGAGAGGTATAATATAGATTTTTAAGAGAAAAAAATCAGCTTTCAAGAAAAAAAACAGTTTATAAATAAGACAAAACTCACAAATATAGCCAAGGCTTGAGAGAAGGAAACAAACACATCTGGTCTTCAAAGCGACAAATGAGATCTGAGGTAATCTCTGAGAGGAGCATTATGGGTAAAGCCAGGCTCGAGAGTTTGGATAGCGCTTGCTGAATTAAATGGCTGACTCGGTTCCGAGGTTGAGAACTGAACCCACTGTCAAGGATTGGGTGAAGATTCACAACAGAAAGGCTCATCCAGACTCTGCTACACTTTGCTGTGAAGGAAAGGTTAGTTTGCTGTTATTTTTTGTATTTCTGTATTGCCTTTCTATATTTTGAATACTGTAGTTTGTTTTCTTTATCTTGTGTTTTGCTTGCATTCTGTTTTAACAGCATATTAAAACTTCAAAAGAGACCACAGCTCTCTGTTCTGAGTCAGGCAGAATTTTTCCCTCTCTCCCACCCATTTAAGTTGTCTTGTTAAATACCACTGTCTTTCTAGTTGCCCGCCTCTTATGTTAATCTGACCATATATCTCATTTCTCTCTACTTTCACTGGCTTATGTGAGTAATCACAAAACCATCACTTTTGAAATCCCACCCTTGCAATTATTTAAATTTATTGGCCATCCTACAGTATTTCATAGTACCAAAATACAAAAGTAACCACCCCTTTCAGTCCATCTTGCTGTTTTAAAAATAGTAACTTTAAACAGGTAAAACTCAAGTTACCTACTTTCATATCTAACTTCTCTAGTGCACACTGCAGAGTGCATTCTTTTCAATCTTACCTTTAAGCATCCCTGTTACTAGCACTTTCTCTAATACCTAAAGATCATCTCTACTTGACTCCAAGTAGACTTTTCTCTATCTGTTAAACCTAGCACTTGCTCCGACAGTACTTATTACCTTGATACGTCACTCTAATAGATAGCACCCCAAAAGGCAAACCCCCATTTCGGTCACCCACATCCCCGGAATCTCTTTTAAAGTTTTTTGTCTAGTCCTTCTAGCATGTCGAGGGATCAGTTGCTAGTGTCCTCTCCTGCTCAGCTGGTGAACAATATTGAGGCAATGTTACAATTGCCTCATGTACACAGACAACCCTCTCCTCCTCCCACAAAACACAAATACATGCGAGAGATGCAACTATACGGCCAAACTGGAGGCTGAGCTCTCTCAACATAGGACTGGCAAGACCAGTCAGGAGGAGAAGGTTACCACACACACTATAGACCCAGTCTCACATAGTACCATCACAACCTCAAATCATACACATAAACACACAAAGACATACGGGCGGCTCTGATCAAAATCTACCAAAACAGCAGAGGCCACCAAAGCAGACACCCAAACAACCACCACCTCAGAACACAACACCTGCAACACATAGACCTCACAGTCAGAGTGTCAAACAGTTACAGCCCTTAAGGCCAAACACAATGTCAGACACACTAGTCATTGGTGACTCCATAGTCAGACACACTGACGTCCGCTCCGCCACCAGACTGAGTAAGGAGAAGGTCACAGTAAGCTGCCTGTCGGGTGCTAGAATCCGCCACATAACGCAAGCACTCAGGTCTCTCAACAGCAGGTACAAATACGACTCAGTCATTGTCCACGCTGGTGTACTACATGAAAAGAGACATTGAGGAGCTCTCTGATTATGTAGCCCAGGCAGGTATGACCCTGACCTTCAGCAGTATCCTACCTTCACCAAGAATGATGCCACAATACAGAGATAAGATGATCGGCTTTAACAATTGGCTTAAACTCTGGTGTCATTCAAAGGGGATCCAATGTCTGTCTGCCTGGGATGACATGCTGGACAAGCCACGCTGCTTAAAGGGGCGGCTTGCACCTGTCACCCGGATTCCGGATATTGGCAAAGGCTCTTGCCACCCCATAGTGCCTTTTAGGCAAGGCTCAAATTCTAAACCTACCACCCTAGAACACAAAAAGGAAAAAACTAAGGGTAATGCTGCTCAATGCCAGAAGTCTAAATCTCAAAATGCACAGGCCCTTCTCAGTATGGAGAACATCGATGTCTGTGCAGTGACAGAAACCTGGTTCAAGGCTCCTGAGAGCACCCCAGCACTATCAGGTTTTACCTCTTATCATGCTCCGCCCCAAAATCCGGACAATACCAAGAAAGGAGGGGTATCCATATTCATCAAAGACACCCACACCTCAAGACTGATGCATCGGAGACCATCCAGGTGCAATTAACCATAGGCAAGACTGCTCTGCAAATTGTAGCATGTTACAGGCCACCCTCACAAACTCAGGAACCTCACATGGCCTTCCTGAAAACACTAGAGGATAAATGTATCACCAAACACCATCATACTAGGTGACTTCAATTACCCTAATATAGACTGGGAACACTACTCAAGCCCAAACACCCTAGCCCAAAAGTTCCTGGAATTCATAAACTCAAATGCCATGGAACAACTAGTCACCATCCCCACAAGAGGAGAAAACATACTTGATCTCATCATCACGAACATGGGAGCACAATGTTCAACACCAGAAGTATACCCCTCACTGGTGAGATCAGATCACAAACTAATCTCACTGGAGGTCCTCATCCCACCCCACCTGAAATAAAAAGACCACAGTAAAGAACACACTTCTAAAGACTAGTGTCTCCCTTAAGGCCCCCGTCTCCCCGAGCTGGCAGAAAACAGTACTCAAGCCGCTGAATCACTTACAAATGCCTTCTACCAGCACCTGCAGGACTGCATGGATAAGGCAATCCCAAGCAAAACAAAGACTCTTTGTACCAAAGCAAAGCGCCCAGTCTGGTGGACCCCAGCCATAAACAAACTCTACAACAAAAGGAGGAAGCTACTACAAGATAGAGCAAAATCCTTAAAAGGTAAGACACCCTTGATCACTATAAGTAAAAACTAAGAGCTCTCATAAAATCATCCAAAGCAAATTTTGAGAGAAAAATAGCTAAAGACTCAAAAGACAATCATAAGGCCTTCTTTAGCTATGTTAGAAACCTGGGAGGAAACTCCCAGATATGCTCAGAACTAGTTCAAAATGATGTGAAGATTACTGATCCTACAGACATTGCCAACATACTGGCTGACAGGTTCAGTGCAAACTTGATTGCAGCCCCCAAACATCTCAAGTGAGAACTGCTCTCTCCAAAGCAAAAACACAGCATCCATGGGACCTGATGGTGTCAATTAAACCCACAGCTAGGACAGCTGTTTAATCATAGTCTTACCTCTGGATACGTGCCCAGGGGTGGCGCACTGCAACTGTGGTCCCACTCACAAAGGCGGTGCCTCCACCGACCCTTCATAATGGACCTCATAAATAAAGACATAGGGAATTTGCAGACTTTGGATCCATCCCAGTTTGGCTTTGTCAAAGGCAGATCATGCCTTCTAAACTTGGTTGACTTTTTCAAACAGTCACCAAAGCCATTGATGAGGGAAAGGCAGTCCCTACAGCCTACCCTCGATCTGGCTAAAGCCTTCGATACAATACCCCACTCGGGTATCATTGAAAAACTCATCAGCTTAAATGTTAACCCATACATCACAAGATGGGTTGCAAACTGGCTGAGTGACAGAACCCACAGGGTCAGAGTTGCTGGCGCCATGTCAGACTCAAAGCCTGTCACAAGTGGTGTACCACAGGGCTCAGTCCTGGGCACTCTTGTTTGGCATCTACTTTACAAGCAAACACAGGAGGGTTATGGCTGACAAAGTTTGCAGATGACTGCAAACTGCGCATAGTAGAAAACACATCTGACACAGATATCCTTCAGAAGGGTCTCACAGAAATGGATAACTGGTGCCAGAGCCATGGCCTAAAGTTAAATGCCAAAAAAAAACAAGGTTACCTAGCTACCAAATAGGTGGCAATCCACTGAGCACAGAAGAAGTTATCAGGGACCTGGGGACCCAGGTTGATAGTAGTCTGTCATTCGACACCCATGTAGCTAAAGTAGTTAGGAAGACCTTCTACATTGCCCACCTTATCATGAAGGGATTCTCATCTAGATCAAGGGAGGTCATAGTCTCCTATACTCATCACTCATCAGACCAATGATTGAGTACAATGCCCCATTCGAATGTATCTGACCCAGCTGGAGAGGCCACAAAAGTTCCTCACCAAAAGGATAAAGGGTCTCAAACATCTGTCCTATGCTGCCCGACTGAAAGAACTCCAGCTCTATTCAGTCGCTACGCTTTGCTCAGAGGTGACCTTTGCCTAACATACAAGGCCATGTCAAACCCAGATTTGATGAATATGCTTCACCTCAAAAATCTAGATCCGTCAGAGCCACAAGGGCGGAGACTTAAATATAGATTCATCACCCAAAGACTCCTATGCTGTGGAATAAAATCCCGGTATATGTGAGGCAGAGCACCTCGCTGGCCTTGTTCAAGAGAAATCTTGACCAATGGATGGGAGATCGCAGATATACCCCAGGGATTACCTCAGTGTCACTGCTCAACAGAGGCACAGCAAAATAATGGGTATAGTTCCCCATACTAAAGGGGTGGTGAAAGCACAAAAAAATGGGCTAGGCTTGTAAATGCCCTCGGGCAGATAGCCTAGTATGAACCTATGAACCTATGAACACCAGATGAACTCATTTCATAGATTCATGGAGAAGTTAGTCACTAGTATCTGCTACCCTTGCCTTCTCTTCCCTCTTCCATCATGTTAAGGGTGATACTTTAACATCTCACCATCATGATGTTGCACAGCCAGATCATCTTTCTCTTACCTCTTCTTATTCCATCTCCCCTATTCCCAAGCCACACCCTTTCCTTTCCATTACATGTACCCTTCTTGTGGCTTTCCATTGAGCTTTCTCTGGAAGTGGGATATCCCTCTCAATTTGTATGGCATCCAGAACTGCACACAGCATACATGATGTAGTCTGACCAGTCCAAGGATAGCAGAATCATTATCATATAACATCAGGAGTCTGTCAACCTGATAATACACCCCAGCATGTTGTTAACTGCTATCACATCTCTCTTACTCTTCTCCTGGTGGTACAGTCTAGCTGTGAGCAGCATCCCAGATTATTTACATGCTCTGTGCCAATCCACTCCTCCTTCACTGATACTTCACATCAGGGCTCCTGTGGCTGAAGTGCAATACTTTCCATTTCTCTGCACTGAATATTAAATACCATCTTTCTACACATTTGATCAATCTTAACAAGCCTTTCATTATCTTTCTTCCTAAAATCTTTCACTGCTACACTGACATTTGTTCATAACAATGTACCTGCTTTCTGGGAAATTACGTAAATAAATTTATGTTATCTGTTTTAAGTTTTTGTATATCTTTGTATGTAACTGGAGCTTTTCTCACCAGGCCTCCACTGAAAATGGATTCTTTCTGATCCAGTCAGATCATCCCGGTAAACAAATGTCAAATAAATAAATACATTTGTGTTTTCCTGTTCTCTGTTTTTCTCATACATTTCAAAACAAGCACACTAATGAGTAATGGACCCAGCACATAACCCTGGAGTAATTCGTTAGTCATGTCCTTCATTCTGGATATTGTCATTCTCACCACAACCCTCTAACTTCTGACTTCACCCTTGTAGTTTTCTAGCAGCCAGTTGTGTGGGAAGGAGGCAGAGACCTTGGTAAAGTTCAGATAGATCACATCTACTGTTTCCCTTGTCAAGTCTGCTTACAACTGAGTTATAAATCGTATCAAGTTTGACTGAAAGCTCCTTCTGCTTATAAACTTATATCAGTTGTTCTCCTTAAGACTGCTGAACCTCTACGAAAAATCTAACCTCTTTCATAGGATTCTTTCCGTGACTTTTTCCTGCAACTGTTGTTATGCAAACAGGCCTGTAATTTCTCATATCTTCCTGCCTTTTCTCTCTTCTAAATGGTACCACAGTTGCCACCTTCCAGCCCTTGGATCCACAGATCCACAAAACCTTTTGTCATTAGATCTGGCACCAAGCTAACTATATTTCTGAGGGTCTTGGGTGGCAGTCCAAGTGGTCTCACTCACCTCTTGTATGCCTTCATCTTTTGTTTTAATCCCTAGTCTCATGCTTCCATATAACCAACTTTGCCTCTTCTTCAAACTGTTGTGAAGACTTTCACTTTCCATAAAAATATAAAATGAAAATGTCTACTCTGGGACTGAGTCAGGTCATTCAAGCCACAATGAGGTATGTCTACTCTGGAACTGAACCAGGTCATTCAAGCCACACTGAGGTATGGCACAACGTTGGATGCAGTAGTGTCAAACAATCAGAGATAGCACTATATTTGTGCGATTAGTGGCCCCTAAACTGTAATTATTCCTGCACTGTTACATTAGTGTTTATGGAAATGTTAGCTCTGTTAATAAGACTGAAAGCTTATCTAACTACCATTATGAATGACTGTACAAATAAAATATAGATTTTTGAAAGTAAGTGCTTTTTTTCTGCAGCGGAAGAGGTTCTGATTCAGTGGAACTGGGTGTCTGATTTCAAAGTGAGAGTGAAATACTACAGTTGTGGAAGTAAACTTACCACATCAGCATATGTTCTAATATATCATCAGTACAGTGGCTTAAGCTATTAGGATTATATCTTGCCAAGAATATGACCAACAGGCCAGCTTCTCAGAGCTTAAAGGCACCTTCCACACATTCCATAGAATATGGCCTTTAGAGCACTAAAAAGCTTCAGAGCTTTCCTGCTCCAAGAAGGAAGGCAACAGTCCTGAAAGGAAAAATATTAGGAAAAGTAAAACGAGAGTTGCTATACACGCAAGCGTATATACATCCACACCCTAGTAATACAAAAACCCAAGAAGGGGGAATGAGAGAGAGGATGGTTACTATAGTAGTGATCAATCAGAATGTATACTCTTATGGTGAGTTTACTTATACAACTGCACTATGTTTGTCATTAGATCGCTGTTGAAGTAGCATAAGCTATTAGGGTATAGTACCATAATTTAGAAACATAAAGAAAGGAGAAAATAAATTAAAAATCCAGGACTCACTGGAGAATGTTCTTTAGCAAAACCTGTTCTGGACTTGGAAAAAGTATACAGAGAGGACCAAGCTGCTGCCTCTAGAATACTTCTAGATTCCATCCCTTTCTAGAAAGCAACAGAAGAAGCTTAAGCCCTGGTTGAGTGGGACCAAACCCTATCTGGAAGGTGCTTGTTATGCTGTGAATAACAAAATTAAACAGCATGAAACAACCACCTAGAAACTGTCTGCTTTGGTGGTAATAATAGATGAAGTTTTACAATTTATATAATTAAATTTGTTTTTTAAAATATGTAGAGGAAATGAGTGCAGTCATGTGATGATAAGGTTGTTTAAACAGCAGGAAGTTAATGGAACTTTGTATTCTGATGAAGTCTTGTAAAGACGAAAGCAGTTAATACATAGTGTCATTTTTGACATTCAGTGATGATTCATTGAGTCTGATGGTGGTGCTTTGGCATTGGTTGTCTTTTTCTTACCTTCATTGGAGACAAACAGCTGACTGACTGTTCTGAAAAAGTTTTGTTTATATACTACTTGACTTATTGGCGCTCTGAAACAACACATGGAGGTTGATAGACTGGCTCACTTCAGGCATAAAAGAAGTATTTCTTCTCAAAGTACTATTGTCCTTGTTGAAAATGAGGTAGGGTTCATCACCATAAAAGCTTGTAACTCAAACACTCTTCTAGCAGAAGTCAGAATAATGAGTAAAATGCTCTTCATTGTTAAGAACCTCAAATTAGCCTGATGAACTGATTCAAACTGATGAATTATCAGTTTTTCAAGCACAAAATTCAGATCCCAGTGAGGAGACACCTGTTTTCTATGTGGACAGGTATGTAAAACCCCTTTCAAAAATTGCTTGACTTGGGAACAGGAAAAAAGGGCACCTAAGGAAAAGCAGAAATGGTTGACAGATGAACCTTGATAGAAGATTAAGAAAGGCCAGAGGACAATAACTCATGTAAATAATCAAGAACCAGAGGCAGATGGACCTTAAAAGGGTCCTGCTACTTAGAATGACACCAACTAAATATTTTCCACAGACATATATAATTTTCCAGTAGCAGGTTTTTAGCCTAGTTCAGCAGCTGTTGCATGTTCTCAGAAAAAAAAGGTGTTTAAAAGGTATTTAAATTCTATCATCAAGACAGTCAGGTGAAGAGCTTTCAGGATGGGATGTATCAAACAACTCCTGTTTTTTGTGAGTAAAGCAATTCTGTAGGTAAGAATATGATAACTGTCCTTTGCCAGATGCAAAAGAACGGAGAAACACTGTTGCCTGGGCCAAAGTGGGTTACCACTTTTATGTTTGGGAAGTCCTTTTCTATCTTTAGAAGAACCCCCAGCAATCTGTGGAATGGGTGAAGAAAGCATAGAGGAACATTCCCATCCACTGGAATATGAAGGCATTTGTCTTCCATGCTTGTTAAGAAATCCTAGTGCAGAATTTCTTTATGAGTTCTGAGAGGAGGTAAACAGATTTACTTGAGGTATTCCCGGTAATTGGATCAAATACTCTGACAGAATGTAAGAGGCCTGAAGAGTCAAACTGAGCAAAGATTCTACCTCCCAGGCTATCACAAGTCTGCAAATGGGAGTAAGATCTGGTGCCCCACCTGTTCATTTATGTACCACCTCACTGTGGTGCTGTATGTGAAAACTTGCAGTGGTCCTAGGGGTCAGAGGTGATTTAGGGCTTTAAAGTATTTATAACTGCCATTATCATTTTGATATTTATATGCTTTTGTCTGTCAAGTTTGTTCCAAAGACTTTGCACTTTCCCATCTTTGAAAACTGCTCCCCATGTGTGGTGTGAAGTATCTGCTGGGACAGACTGAAAAGGGGCAGAAGGGTGAATGGTAGACCTGGATTTTGAGTGAACTGATCTACCCACCATAAAACCTTCCTTCTTACAAACACCAGGACAAGGATCTGAAAGGATAAAGGATGTAGATGCTGAGTCCAGATTGACCTGAGCTACCTGTGAACTTTCTTATGTGAAGTCTGGCTAAGGGAATCAAACAAATCATAGATGCCATGTGTTCCAAAATTCTGAGAAAAATTGTAAAGATCTTTTGGTACATCTCTACTTTGTCTGGAGGAAGAAAAGGTCTTCCTACAGCAGAATCTAACAGACATGCCTGAAAAACATTTCTGTGAGAAGGGATGAGAGAAGATTTCTGTGAAATCAGTTGAAGCCCCATGCAAAGCAGCTGATTCTGAACACTTGTCAAGGACTCTAGATACCTGGAAAGGGAGTGTACAAATAGAAGACAATCTTCCAAATATGGCAAAATGTAAATGCTTTGAAGTCTGCAAAACATCAATTACTAGGGCTAGGCACTCTGTAAATACCTTTAGGCAGTAGAGAGTCCTATGGGTAAGAAAGAGAACTGATAGTGTGAAGCAGATAGAGAAAATCTTAAGTAACCTCTGAACTGTTTAACAATGGGTGTGTGATGTTAAGCATCTTTTAAATCCAACTTCACCATGAAAGTTAAAAAAGGGAGAAGCAGTAAAAGGCTGTGGAGGGATTCACATTTTGAACTTTAGGACCTTGACAGAATGATTGAGAAAGGAGAAATCTAACACAGACCACCAAGTCTTCTCTTTCTTTGGCATCAGAAAAATCTTTGAAAACAGGCAGACAAGTAGGAGTTCTTTGATCACCCGAGACAGAATTTATTCCAGAACTGGAGGAAACAGAGAATTTTGATTTATTGGACAAGGAGGAATTCCGTGCAAAGGAGGGAGGGGGTCCCATTACCTAGTGTGCCCCCTGTTGAATGACTTTCAGAACCCATGTTTATGCAATAATCTGGTGCCAGAAAGGGGGATGTAGACTCGGAGAGGAAGAGAATGCAATGATGTGGTGGGATGGTCGTAGGGAGCCTGAAAAGGCAAATAGTCATTCTAATTTTTGGACTGCCCTTGATTTTCAGAGGCTTTTCCTTTCATTTTAGTGCCTCCTTACCACTGCTTTTTAAAATCCTGTTTGTTGGCACCTTTTTGCTTAAATTGCTTTTGAAAAAGGGAGCTGAGCTGAGATGGGAGAAAACTTTTTACTTGACTTAAAAATTCCGCTCACTTCAAATCTCTTAAGAAACTTAGCTGCAAAATGGCCACACACAACTTCCTTGTCCTGTGTGTGTGTGTGTGTGTGTGGGGGGGGGGGGGTAAAATCTCAGACAGGCAGACTGTCATGTAAACTACATGTACCCTTCTTGTGGCTTTCCATTGAGCTTTCTCTGGAAGTGGGATGTCCCTCTCAATTTGTATGGCATCCAGAACTGCACACAGCATACATGATGTAGTCTGACCAGTCCAAGGATAGCAGAATCATTATCATATAACATCAGGAGTCTGTCAACCTGATAATACACCCCAGCATGTTGTTAACTGCTATCACATCTCTCTTACTCTTCTCCTGGTGGTACAGTCTAGCTGTGAGCAGCATCCCAGATTATTTACATGCTCTGTGCCAATCCACTCCTCCTTCACTGATACTTCACATCAGGGCTCCTGTGGCTGAAGTGCAATACTTTCCATTTCTCTGCACTGAATATTAAATACCATCTTTCTACACATTTGATCAATCTTAACAAGCCTTTCATTATCTTTCTTCCTAAAATCTTTCACTGCTACACTGACATTTGTTCATAACAATGTACCTGCTTTCTGGGAAATTACGTAAATAAATTTATGTTATCTGTTTTAAGTTTTTGTATGTAACTGGAGCTTTTCTCACCAGGCCTCCACTGAAAATGGTCCAGTCAGATCATCCCGGTAAACAAATGTCAAATAAATAAATACATTTGTGTTTTCCTGTTCTCTGTTTTCCTCATACATTTCAAAACAAGCACACTAATGAGTAATGGACCCAGCACATAACCCTGGAGTAATTTGTTAGTCATGTCCTTCATTCTGGATATTGTCATTCTCACCACAACCCTCTTTAACTTCTGACTTCACCCTTGTAGTTTTCTAGCAGCCAGTTGTGTGGGAAGGAGGCAGAGACCTTGGTAAAGTTCAGATAGATCACATCTACTGTTTCCCTTGTCAAGTCTGCTTACAACTGAGTTATAAATCGTATCAAGTTTGACTGAAAGCTCCTTCTGCTTATAAACTTATATCAGTTGTTCTCCTTAAGACTGCTGAACCTCTACGAAAAATCTAACCTCTTTCATAGGATTCTTTCCGTGACTTTTTCCTGCAACTGTTGTTATGCAAACAGGCCTGTAATTTCTCATATCTTCCTGCCTTTTCTCTCTTCTAAATGGTACCACAGTTGCCACCTTCCAGCCCTTGGATCCACAGATCCACATAACCTTTTGTCATTAGATCTGGCACCAAGCTAACTATATTTCTGAGGGTCTTGGGTGGCAGTCCAAGTGGTCTCACTCACCTCTTGTATGCCCTCATCTTTTGTTTTAATCCCTAGTCTCATGCTTCCATATAACCAACTTTGCCTCTTCTTCAAACTGTTGTGAAGACTTTCACTTTCCATAAAAATATAAAATGAAAATGTCTACTCTGGGACTGAGTCAGGTCATTCAAGCCACAATGAGGTATGTCTACTCTGGAACTGAATCAGGTCATTCAAGCCACACTGAGGTATGGCACAACGTTGGATGCAGTAGTGTCAAACAATCAGAGATAGCACTATATTTGTGCGATTAGTGGCCCACTCCTAAACTGTAATTATTCCTGCACTGTTACATTAGTGTTTATGGAAATGTTAGCTCTGTTAATAAGACTGAAAGCTTATCTAACTACCATTATGAATGACTGTACAAATAAAATATAGATTTTTGAAAGTAAGTGCTTTTTTTCTGCAGCGGAAGAGGTTCTGATTCAGTGGAACTGGGTGTCTGATTTCAAAGTGAGAGTGAAATACTACAGTTGTGGAAGTAAACTTACCACATCAGCATATGTTCTAATATATCATCAGTACAGTGGCTTAAGCTATTAGGATTATATCTTGCCAAGAATATGACCAACAGGCCAGCTTCTCAGAGCTTAAAGGCACCTTCCACACATTCCATAGAATATGGCCTTTAGAGCACTAAAAAGCTTCAGAGCTTTCCTGCTCCAAGAAGGAAGGCAACAGTCCTGAAAGGAAAAATATTAGGAAAAGTAAAACGAGAGTTGCTATACACGCAAGCGTATATACATCCACACCCTAGTAATACAAAAACCGACCCAAGAAGGGGGAATGAGAGAGAGGATGGTTACTATAGTAGTGATCAATCAGAATGTATACTCTTATGGTGAGTTTACTTATACAACTGCACTATGTTTGTCATTAGATCGCTGTTGAAGTAGCATAAGCTATTAGGGTATAGTACCATAATTTAGAAACATAAAGAAAGGAGAAAATAAATTAAAAATCCAGGACTCACTGGAGAATGTTCTTTAGCAAAACCTGTTCTGGACTTGGAAAAAGTATACAGAGAGGACCAAGCTGCTGCCTCTAGAATACTTCTAGATTCCATCCCTTTCTAGAAAGCAACAGAAGAAGCTTAAGCCCTGGTTGAGTGGGACCAAACCCTATCTGGAAGGTGCTTGTTATGCTGTGAATAACAAAATTAAACAGCATGAAACAACCACCTAGAAACTGTCTGCTTTGGTGGTAATAATAGATGAAGTTTTACAATTTATATAATTAAATTTGTTTTTTAAAATATGTAGAGGAAATGAGTGCAGTCATGTGATGATAAGGTTGTTTAAACAGCAGGAAGTTAATGGAACTTTGTATTCTGATGAAGTCTTGTAAAGACGAAAGCAGTTAATACATAGTGTCATTTTTGACATTCAGTGATGATTCATTGAGTCTGATGGTGGTGCTTTGGCATTGGTTGTCTTTTTCTCTTACCTTCATTGGAGACAAACAGCTGACTGACTGTTCTGAAAAAAGTTTTGTTTATATACTACTTGACTTATTCGGCGTTCTGAAACAACACATGGAGATTGATAGACTGGCTCACTTCAGGCATAAAAGAAGTATTTCTTCTCAAAGTACTATTGTCCTTGTTGAAAATGAGGTAGGGTTCATCACCATAAAAGCTTGTAACTCAAACACTCTTCTAGCAGAAGTCAGAATAATGAGTAAAATGCTCTTCATTGTTAAGAACCTCAAATTAGCCTGATGAACTGATTCAAACTGATGAATTATCAGTTTTTCAAGCACAAAATTCAGATCCCAGTGAGGAGACACCTGTTTTCTATGTGGACAGGTATGTAAAACCCCTTTCAAAAATTGCTTGACTTGGGAACAGGAAAAAAGGGCACCTAAGGAAAAGCAGAAATGGTTGACAGATGAACCTTGATAGAAGATTAAGAAAGGCCAGAGGACAATAACTCATGTAAATAATCAAGAACCAGAGGCAGATGGACCTTAAAAGGGTCCTGCTACTTAGAATGACACCAACTAAATATTTTCCACAGACATATATAATTTTCCAGTAGCAGGTTTTTAGCTTAGTTCAGCAGCTGTTGCATGTTCTCAGAAAAAAAAGGTGTTTAAAAGGTATTTAAATTCTATCATCAAGACAGTCAGGTGAAGAGCTTTCAGGATGGGATGTATCAAACAACTCCTGTTTTTTGTGAGTAAAGCAATTCTGTAGGTAAGAATGTGATAACTGTCCTTTGCCAGATGCAAAAGAACGGAGAAACACTGTTGCCTGGGCCAAAGTGGGTTACCACTTTTATGTTTGGGAAGTCCTTTTCTATCTTTAGAAGGACCCCCAGCAATCTGTGGAATGGGTGAAGAAAGCATACAGGAACATTCCCATCCACTGGAATATGAAGGCATTTGTCTTCCATGCTTGTTAAGAAATCCTAGTGCAGAATTTCTTTATGAGTTCTGAGAGGAGGTAAACAGATTTACTTGCGGTATTCCCGGCAATTGGATCAAATACTCTGACAGAATGTAAGAGGCCTGAAGAGTCAAATTGAGCAAAGATTCTACCTCCCAGGCTATCACAAGTCTGCAAATGGGAGTAAGATCTGGTGCCCCACCTGTTCATTTATGTACCACCTCACTGTGGTGCTGTATGTGAAAACTTGCAGTGGTCCCAGGGGTCAGAGGTGATTTAGGGCTTTAAAGTATTTATAACTGCCATTATCATTTTGATATTTATATGCTTTTGTCAGTCAAGTTTGTTCCAAAGACTTTGCACTTTCCCATCTTTGAAAACTGCTCCCCATGTGTGGTGTGAAGTATCTGCTGTGACAGACTGAAAAGGGGCAGAAGGGTGAATGGTAGACCTGGATTTTGAGTGAACTGATCTACCCACCATAAAACCTTCCTTCTTACAAACACCAGGACAAGGATCTGAAAGGATAAAGGATGTAGATGCTGAGTCCAGATTGACCTGAGCTACCAGTGAACTTTCTTATGTGAAGTCTGGCTAAGGGAATCAAACAAATCATAGATGCCATGTGTTCCAAAATTCTGAGAAAAATTGTAAAGATCTTTTGGTACATCTCTACTTTGTCTGGAGGAAGAAAAGGTCTTCCTACAGCAGAATCTAACAGACATGCCTGAAAAACATTTCTGTGAGAAGGGATGAGAGAAGATTTCTGTGAAATCAGTTGAAGCCCCATGCAAAGCAGCTGATTCTGAACACTTGTCAAGGACTCTAGATACCTGGAAAGGGAGTGTACAAATAGAAGACAATCTTCCAAATATGGCAAAATGTAAATGCTTTGAAGTCTGCAAAACATCAATTACTAGGGCTAGGCACTCTGTAAATACCTTTAGGCAGTAGAGAGTCCTATGGGTAAGAAAGAGAACTGATAGTGTGAAGCAGATAGAGAAAATCTTAAGTAACCTCTGAACTGTTTAACAATGGGTGTGTGATGTTAAGCATCTTTTAAATCCAACTTCACCATGAAAGTTAAAAAAGGGAGAAGCAGTAAAAGGCTGTGGAGGGATTCACATTTTGAACTTTAGGACCTTGACAGAATGATTGAGAAAGGAGAAATCTAACACAGACCACCAAGTCTTCTCTTTCTTTGGCATCAGAAAAATCTTTGAAAAAATCCTTTGCCCGGGCAGGCAGACAAGTAGGAGTTCTTTGATCACCCGAGACAGAATTTATTCCAGAACTGGAGGAAACAGAGAATTTTGATTTATTGGACAAGGAGGAATTTCGTGCAAAGGAGGGAGGGGGTCCCATTACCAAGTGTGCCCCCTGTTGAATGACTTTCAGAACCCATGTTTATGCAATAATCTGGTGCCAGAAAGGGGGATGTAGACTCGGAGAGGAAGAGAATGCAATGATGTGGTGGGATGGGTGGTAGGGAGCCTGAAAAGGCAAATAGTCATTCTAATTTTTGGACTGCCCTTGATTTTCAGAGGCTTTTCCTTTCATTTTAGTGTCTCCTTACCACTGCTTTTTAAAATCCTGTTTGTTGGCACCTTTTTGCTTAAATTGCTTTTGAAAAAGGGAGCTGAGGTGGGAGAAAACTTTTTACTTGACTTAAAAATTCCGCTCACTTCAAATCTCTTAAGAAACTTAGCTGCAAAATGGCCACACACAACTTCCTTGTCCTGTGTGTGTGTGTGTGTGTGGGGGGGGGGGATTAAAATTTCAGACAGGCAGACTGTCATGTAAACTACAAGTTGTTAAAAAAACAGTCTCTAAAGTAGATAAACCAGGAGGGACAACTACAGATTGTGGAATGTCCATCTATAACAAATCATAATACATTGGCTGGGAAATATGAATTTCATTCTGTTTCCATTGAACAACTTCTTTCATTTTCAGGAAAATGATAGGTGTTTCAGAGGGAAATATGAAACATTTTCCTCGGAACCAGAATCTTCAGCTTCTGAAGAAAGACAGGAAGCACAACATTCTCCTAACAATCCTTCTTCTAACTGAAAATCAGAGTCAGAAAGAGGGAGGGGGAAGCTTTTAATTTTCTTGTCTGAAATGAAAATGCCCACAGTAAAAGCATACATTAATTTCTTAGCAAACTCCTGAAAATCTTTCCTCTTCACAAAAACAGATACAGGAAAATACATTTTTTTCTTTTCCTGGAAGATTTATTTGAAAAATTACTGAAGGCAGGCACACTATTTTGGGACGCAGGCTCCCTCTCCCAGCTATGTGGTATACTTGCACCCGCCCCTTCTCTGAAACAGACAAGAGTTGTTCTCCCTTGCCCATGGAGGACAACTCTATAACCAGAGAGGATATGTCTATTTCTCAGTCCTTAGTGGCTGTAGGTGGTACACCACAGGAACCAGGGGAAAACTATGAGCAGTCCAAGGAAGCAAGTCCAGCCACAACAGAATGACCTATTGGCAGGTGAGGAAAAGAAGGTGCTTGCTTGCTTGCCACTCAAAGTCTCCTTGAGAACTTTCCTCTTCTTGCAGATGGGGGAAGGAAGAACTGAGGAGAAGGCTGGTAACTGCTCCACAGGTCCAGCCATGAAGTAAGCTTTAAAGACAGATAGCAGAACCAGAAGTAGTTGGCAAAATCTTTGACAACCAACAAAGTGGTTCTAAGGTAAAAAGCACACTGAAAGTCCCCAGAAGCTCCAAATACTGCCCCTAATGCATAAATCTTACAACAGTATGTATAAAAAAGTTAAAAAAACAGAAAATGTTTACACACACCAAATTCACTAAAGAAAAATCTCAATAACAGTATTACAACCAAATCAAAGAAAGTTTCCTATTATAAAACAAATAATATTCACAGAAAAAAAGTTGTGGACTCACCATAACGATGCATCTGAATTATCCATTTTCATTCTTCCTCAAATGATGAGTCTCAGATCTGACTCATCAGCTTTAACTCTTCCCTTTACCCACAATTCCCTACTGTCCTGGCTGAGAAGCTAAAAGATCGCATACCTCAATTCAAGTTTGCTGCCCCAACATTAACATATACATGACATCATATTATGATAAAGAATCAAGATAAAGGCATACAGAAAGGCTGGAGCTTAAAACGGGGAACAGCTGTGGTTCCCAAATGGACATCCCTTAACAGCCTTAACAGGAAGAGAAGGAAGGGGTTGGAGGGTGGGATGTTGAATGAAAATGGACAACAGAGATGCATCATTAAGGTGTGTACATAACTTTTGTATCAGATGTTGTCATTTTCATTCATTCCTTAACTGATGTAACAAACTCCCCAGCTAAATGAACCTTGGGAGCCTCGGTCTTCATAGAAGGATACAACACAGTACAGTGGAGACAAATGCTGCCCTATTTCTGGACAGTATATCTAACTTGTAATGAGCGATAAAGGTATAAGCACTGGACCAAATGGCAGCTGCACAAATATCATCTATAGATGCTCTTGACCAAAAGGCAGATAAAGTGGCTACAGACTTTGTGGAATGTGCTTTGGGGGCTATGGTAAAGATAAACCTGTTTCTTTATAAACAAAAGACATAAAATTAGTTACCCATTTAGCCAAGGGTCACATTAGAAACTGCTTTACTCAGTTTGCTCTAGGAGAAGGAAACAGACAATTTGTCAGTGTTTCTGAAATCTTGGGTTCTGCACAAATAAAATCTAAGCTATCAATGTACATCCCACAGATGCGGTGTGCATTGTCCTTTGTTTGAATTTTGGAAAGTACACAAGTAAACTGATGACTTCCATTTATGCTGGATTTGGAAGCTACCTTACATAAAAAAAAAGAAGGATTAGACCATAATGAGACCCTTTCCTTACAAAAGATCAAGTATGGAGGTTTTGCAGAGAGGGCTTAGAGTTCAGATACTCATCTAGCAGAAGTAATAGCAACAAGAAAATTGTTTTCCTGAACAAGAACCTAAGGTCAATTTTAGCTGAAGGCTCAAATGGAGATTGGATATGAGCTTGTAAGAGAACAGTCAAATCCCATGGGGGGTAGGGTCTTTAACTGGGGGCCTGAGTAAAAAAATATCCTTAAGGAAGGCCTTGCACAGTTTCAAAGAAGCCAAGGAAGAATGATTCTCACCTGAATGAAAGTTTGAAATGGCCACTAGTTGAACTTTAATAGAAGAATAACTCACCCCATCATTAAAAATGGAGGCCAAAAAATCAATTACTGCTGAGACTGGGTTGAGAAAGGGCCCGGGTGACTCTGAAGGGCTCAGACTTTAAAATCTTTTCTATTTACATTTATAAATTTTCCTGGTGGAAAGCTTCTGAGAGGAAAATAGCATTTGTTAAACTGGGGAGGAAAGCCTGGATTGTCTAGTGATCACTGGAACTGAAGAAACCATGTGGCCAGCTTGAGGCCATTGAAGTCTAGGTATTTCATCCCTGTTGGGTAAAATAGAAGGCCTAGATGCAGATCCAGTGTCCAAGATGGATAGAAAAGATGAGGTTGGAGGAAGTGGAAAACAAACCTGACAAGGCCAAAGGGGCGCAATCTATGCTCTTCAACTAGAATGCTTTCTGTAGAAATTTGGGGAAGAGGGGTAACAGGGGGTAAGCGTAAAGGATAACAGAGGGTCAGTCATGGACTAGAGCATCTCTCAATGACTCTCTTTGTGGAAAGATCAGGGCAAAGAACCTACTGCATTTGTTGTTGAGAGGAGAAGCTAAAAGATCGCAGCATGGCTGGTCCAATTGACAATTTTTTTATGCTACTCTGATTGGGAGACAACTTGTGAGGTATCAAAATGGACTTGCTTAGTCTATCTGAAAGCATATTGGTTTTCCAGTATGTATATTGCCATAAGAAAGCAAGTGGAAGAGACCACTCATTGCCAGACTCCCATTGCCTCTCAACACAATGGGTAAGATCTAGTTCCCCCCATTTGTTGATATACCAGGGTACTGACATGTTGTCTGTATGTATCACAATCATCTCTTAAGACAGAACTTCTTGAAAGGTCTGCAGTTCTAGTAAGACTGATGTCATTTCCACGACATTGATGTGCAAATTGGCCTCTTCTGGGAACCACACACCTTGGACTGCTCTTTCCTGAAATTCCAATCTTCACCCAATTTGGGAGGCATCTGTAGTAACTCTAGCTATTGTCTATGGGAGAAAAAAGGAGCAACCTTGACAAACTTTTTCTGAATGAAGCCATCAAAGAAGATATTCCTTGCAAACTTTGGAAATCTTGAATGGAGTATTTAAAAGATGCTGAAGAATAGACCACTGTGCTGAACGGGTCCACTGCAGGACCCACATATGAAATCTGGTTAATGAAGTTAGAGTGATCACTGCTGCCATTGACCCTAATGATTGGAGGACTAGTCTTGCTGTAAGATCATGAACTGAGATTGCTTTCATGACCTATGACCTGGCAGTACAAACTCTTGTTAGAGGAAGATAAGCTATCTAGTTGATTGTGTCTAGATAAGCATCTATGAACTCCAGAGTCTGAGTAGGAGTAAGCTGAGATTTAGTGTAATTGACTGTGATGCCCAGTTGATGATGTAACTGGAGCAAATAATCCCTTGCTTGAATCAATAGATGCCTGGATGGGGAGGTCAGGAGCCAGTCATCTAGTTACGGAAACACATGGAATCCCAGCAGTCTCACCTAAGTCACTTCCACCACCATGCATTTGGTGAACACCCTGGGGGCTGTGATGAGGCCAAAGGGCAGTGTTCTGGACTGGTAATGGCTGGCTCCCAACCAGAAGTGTAGGTATCTTCTTTAGCATTTTGCTATGTTAGTACGGATCTTGAAGATCTATTAAGCACATCCAGTCATTCTTTTGTAGTAGAAGTAAAATGGACTGAACTGTGACCATCCACAACTTTGAGTATTCTACATACTGGTTTAGTTGGATGAGATCCAGAATTGGCCTCAAGTCTCCTGTCTTCTTTGGCACTAAAAGAATCTTTGAGTAAGTTCCAGATCCTTGTTGGTCTGGGAGGACTTTTTGGATGACTCTTTTTCTAGCAGCTTTTCTATTTCCAAGGCTGCTGCATCCCTCTGATTGGGTGGAACATCAGGGATGTTTTTTGTTTTGCTGCAGGAATTTGGGAAGAATGAAATAACGTCTGGATACAATTTTCTGCACCAAAGTGTCTTGCATGATGAATGCCCACGCTTCTGGGTGCAGAGATAAGTATCCCCTCCACACCCGACTGCCTTTGGAGTGCAGCAGTCAAATAACCCTTCAGGAGCACTGGTATGGCCTGTCAGAGAAGGTATTTCTGAAGTCCTGAATCTGCAGGCTACCCCTGGCATGAAGGCAGCATCTTCTATTAAAGTTCCCCCCTCTGCCCTGGGATTAACTATCTACTTATGACTCCTGGAAATGCCCTTGGGACTTTTGAAACCACATCTTTTAACCACCTCATTGATTCCTGGAAAAGGCTCTCTGGACCCCAATGGCAGACAGGGTCTTTCTATCTTGCTCACTTCCAAAGAGTGTTTCCTTAACTTTGGGGTGGAAAAAAGATGATCCATCAAAATGAGCACTGATGAATAAAGACATGACAGGCTCCATAAAATCACACAGGTGCATCCAGGTGTGCTTCCTGACCACAATGCCTCAACCTGCAGCCCTAGAGTACCCTCAGCTGCATGAAAGATCAACCTCATGGATGCACTGGAAATAAAATGCAGGGTGGCCAGTTGTCAAGAAACTTTTTTATGGTCCTCCACAGACATGGGCCCTGAAAGATATTTGGAAACCTCCTAAGTCAAACCCCTTTGTAGTCCTGTGAAATGTGCCAAATAATTCACCAAATGAAGTGCAAAGGTTGCTGAGGCATAAATACACTTTCTAAATCTGTCGAAGGCCCTGGAGTCTCTATTAGACAATGGACAGATGAGATCTATTCTGCAAGCTCCCTCTCAGTGACTGCCTACACCACACCATGGCACCTACAGGAACTCCCTTGTTCCAGTGGGCTTGGCCTCTTAGGTATAGTTGTATCAGGCTCCTTCCATGCTTGGCATGAGATAAGGTCGATCAACTTATCAGCCAGAGGGACCATCCAAGACATAGCCGGGCCAGCCCCAAAAGCCTCTAGAAATGCTGACTTCTTTTGGGAAGGGGTATCAGAAGGCCAAGAAGTTCCAGGATCTCTCCAAAGGAGACATAATCAGGTGGAGATCTGGGGAACAATTCTCCTTCATTGAAGTCTGTTCCTTTGGTGACAGATTCCCGAGGGAATGTAGGTGCCTCCTTTTGCAAGTCCTCTTCCTGGGGACCTCATTAGTGGGATGGTCTTATGAAATATTGGAAGTTGGTGGGGAGTTCTGGATAAGGACTGCCTGAAGGCTACTATGGGGTGACTGTCCTGGTGGAAGAGACATGAGAAGTTCAGAGCTTAAATTCAATGAAGGGAGAATAGGATCTGAAGAGGGTAAGGATGTCCACTCTCTGGTTATAGAGATAGCCCTCACCACTATCTGAAAGGCAGAAGGTAGAGGAGAAACAGCAGCCAGTCACACTGGACTGAATCTACCTGCACCAAACTCTGGATCCCTGTAAATCCCTGCCTCAAGGAGGGAGTTGGAGCCGAGCTATCCAACACAGAGGCTTTTAAGAGGCAAGCATGGCTCTGACAGCTTTGGAGTCGACCCCAACCTCCCAAAGCCAGTGCTGATGCTTCAGCTGTGAGAGTTATCCTCCTCTGAAGAGGTGACAGCTGGGCAACTTAGAAGCATGATTGGAGTGGAAAAATGGCCAGTCTTTGGACATCCTCGAAGATCTCAGATCTAAGGTCTCTGAAACCACCAATCAGATCAGAGAAGGTGCTACAAAAGGATGTCGAGAAGAGGGCAGATTCATGAATCCAATGGGAACTGCAGCTGGAATTGCCCCCATCTGGATTTGAACCTTAAGAAACTTCCTCACCATCCTATTTACCTCTTCCTCAGATATGCTCCTAAAGGACCCAAGGAGATGTACTAGTGGAAGGTGATCTGGAGGTTTTCCTTGGTGTCTCGTGTAAGAAGAGTGAATGGAACCAAGGAGATATTGGATCCAGAGAGAAAAGTGGAGATATCCAAGGAGATTTGGTGGTTGAAATAGGAAGTTCCGAGGTAGGCTTTGAATCTGGTTTCTGTGAAACTTTAGCTGGAGGCTGAGGAACTGGAAATGAATGAGGATAATGGTCAATGTACCACTTCTTGGACTCCTTTTTTTTTGCAGCCATGTCATGCTTCACCTTATCAGATTTACTAGATGAAGTTTGAGCCCCAACTGGAGCAGTAACAACAGAAGAAGGTAGCAATCCTTTTTACCACCAACTTATTACTTCTGTCACTCAAATGCAAGGGAGTTGAATCCTGAACAAATGAAGCAGTCAACTTCTAAGTGAGCAACATCCAAACAATACACATACTCCTTGTAAGCATCCAAGTTAGGGATATTATGCCCACAGGAGGTGCATTTTTAAAGCCTGTAGTCTTGTCAGACATATTGAATCAACATAGAGGAATATAAAAGGAAGGGGAACAAATATCAAAAAGAATACCCAAACAAGAGCATTTAGGCCTAGCTAGAAAGAAACAATAAAAAGTTATGAAGCAAGGTTGAAACACTAAATAGAATGTGTAAAAAGGGCAAAGGAAGGAAGAGGAAAGTGATACTGTAGATGTAAAACTCACAAAGAGGAGATAAGAATATCTGGTTAACCTCTTAGCTTGAGAGCAGTGAAGCCACATCTGAATGATGTGGCAGCAAATGAGATCTAAGTATGCCAGGATAGCGGGGCATTATGGGTAAATACAGGAGCTCGAGATCTGGATCCGTGAGTCTAGTAAAAGCATCCGAGCCTGATATGAAGTCAGATCCAAGACAAATCAGTTGAGGAATTATTGAAAATGACAACATCAGATCACTAGGTTTCCTCAGAAAAATTAATTAGTTGAAGGCAGAATTATCTGCTCAGCCTTGAAGGATCACTAGCTGATCATCAGTTCCACAAAGCCTGCAGAAGGAGTGCACTTCAGTTGCAAGAAAGCTTTGAAGCTTTTGGTGCTGTAGCTACTTTTATATGGAGCACTGCTGAAGTTCTTGACAGTTAGAACATGTGGAAGGTTCCCTTTAGCTTTAAAAAGCTGGTGGGTTGGTCATATTTATGTCCGAATATAACCCTAAAAGCTTAGGCTACTACAGCAGGGATCTAATGTTATGCATCTTAATGAATGCCAGATCATACTCAAGACAAAATTACTTGAACTTAGGAATGTTTACCTGAAGTAAAGAGACCAAACATAAAATGGGGAATTACATACAGGGCCTACTGTAAATAATAAAGTAGTAGTTATGAGAAACAATAACAATCTCTACAAAAACTAGAAAAGAGTGGCAAGTCTGAAATACCTGGATGAGTATAAAATTGTCTGTAGGTAGATAAAGAAAACAAAAAGGTTGGAGTTGCCCAATGCCATGGTGTAGAAGGATAATGCCATGACTATTACTACGAAGACCCATGTTCAAGTGAACAGCTCAGGTGCTGAAGAAGTCCAGTGGGGAAGGATGCGTTTGAGTGGGTGGTACTAGTCCATTCATCCCTGGGGAAGGATGTTGTTCAGTCTGCTATAAAATAAACATACAGGATGTGTATGACATGTGGCATGCATGAAATGAATGATGATCTTGGTTCATAGTGGCTTGACTCAGAAACCAGAGCAGTAAGGAGAGGAAGCTAGGCATATAAGACATAAATGACTACTCTGCAGCATATAACAGCAGTGCTTTTAACATTCGACTCATTTCTAGGGGAACAAATGAGCAGATGGGCTCTTGCCGCAAATGGGAACAGCCTCCACCGCAACAAGATATGAGTAGGACTGATGGGCTTTCACTTCAAATTAGTTTGTTTTCCCATCTCTTTCCATGGAATGAATGGGTCTTGCCTTTTACTCTGAAGAAGAACAAATGGGTCTGCAGGGCAGCCAAAGGGAGGCTTAATGGCCATAAGGAGGATGACCCCCCAAAAAAGTTAGAAGGGCAGAAGATATTAGTGTTGGGAATAAGTGAAATAGCAGAGGTCTCAATTCCTTATTAAAAAGAATGAAGAAAAAAAAGAAATAAAGAATGAAAGAAAGAAGAAAGAAAAAAGGAAGAATTACAAGAAGAAACAACTCATCCATGACACACACTGAATACAATGGACATTCTCTTCAGTAACTTCAGTAGAATACCATCGGCAGATCTACTGGGTCAACACCAGATATTTTTGATTTAAGAAAGAAAAAAAGACAAAAAAAAAGGAAGAATTACAAGAAGAATTAACTCATCCATGACACACACTGAATACAATGGACATTCTCTTCAGTAACTTCAGTAGAATATCATCGGCAGATCTACTGGGTCAACACCAGACATTTTTGATTTAAGACACAGGCTAGGACTTGTAGAGATAAACTGTGCACCTGTCTAGTGCTTGCACAGCTTTGCAATGCTGAGATGCAGTGCACAAGCTAATTATATACCTAAAGTAAGGCAAGTAGTTGCATTTCATAATACACAGATGGACAACACTGCAAATATGCAAACACATCTGTACAGAGAAACATGTACGAAGATGATCAAGGCATGGTACATATGGCAAACACATATCACTTTACATAAATCTCTCAAAAGCTGAAAAACATTACTTCTCAAATGACTGCACTGAATATCAGAATAAAGCACTATATACAAAATCTGTGTTGCACATGCTAATGTGTCTCACAGCAGGATTGCACAAAGTAGTTTATAATGATGTACAGCTAAAAAGTGACTGCATATGCAGTGCTATTGTGTCCCCATACATGGACATCTGGCAGCTGCATAAAGGGGAAGAAAGAGGTGTACAGGAATTTAAGGAAGAAGGAGACAGTAGCAAGCACAGGGACACATAGAATGACAACATATAGGAGTATGTAGTTTGGTAAGGTCATTATATGTAGAATAAAAAGAAAAGGAGTAGTGGTGGCAGGAAAACAGTAGAAGGGAATGAAAGGGGGTGTGATGATGTGAGGTAGTGCCAGCTATGCCAGAGAGAATAGGGCAGTGTATGCGTAACATATGCCAGCATAACTAGCTGGAGTTTTGTAAAGAATTTTATATATTTTGAATATCAAACTGATTTGTACAGATGCCTGTGTTAAAAATGTATCAACATTGATTCCTGTTAGACAGAAAAGAACTGCTGAAATGTATATATTTTAACACAGGATACTGGAAGGGAAGGGGGTAAGCTCAGCCTAGCTAACCTTAAGAAAAATAGCCTGAAATTAAATGACTTGGTTTAGGCCCTAAAGATTTTATCTCACAGGCCTCAATGCAGCCACAGACATAGTGTCTTGGTTGGGATCCTGCTCTTATTGTCCTTAGTGGTGAACTAATTGCTACTCTGGGATGCCAGAGAATGGTTGGTTAGTCTCTACAGGAAGGGTCAAAATGTTTGAATTATTTTACAGTCTCCAGATGCTGTAAATAGAAGTTATGTTCTTACCATAACGTTCCATGTTAGTTGTCTTCTTCTCGCCTTCTTCTTGCTGGATGGGTTCGAGCCGACCTCGGCTCCGGCCACTCTAAAGCTCGAGAGTTGGTTCCACCGGCTCGAGGCTCCCCTTATATCCCACAATGCTAGGCGAGCGTTACCTCAGATCTCGTTTGTAAGCTAACCCAGCTTATATCAATAACAGTATAACTGTAAAAGGAATCCACCTCTAACAGCAGGAAGAAAAGGGTGACCTACATCCTGAAAAGAAAATATGCACAATAGCATATGACTAAGAAAGAGGTGGTAGAAAGAGAGGTCACGATCACAACTCCTCTAGGTCTGTCCAGGCCAGGGGAAGGAGGGTGGGACGCAAGAAGAAGCGAGAAGAAGACAACTAACATGGGACGTTATGGTAAGAACAAAACTTTTTTATGTTTAGTTGTTTATTTCGCCTTCATTCTTGCTGGATGGGACCGGTCCCTAGCACCTTGTCCCGGTGGCCTAACGGAACAGACTCCTGAGAACAGTGGAACCAAAATTAGCTCTATGCCTAGAAGCTAAATCCAACTTATAATGGGAAATAAAAGTGTGAGGAGTAGCCCAAGTAGCCGCTGCACAAATGGTGTCAATAGGCAGTCTGTCTTGGAAGGCTAAAGAAGTAGCCAAAGCTCTGGTGGAATGGGCTTTAGGTTTATTAGGCAGTTTTGGTGTCTAATCTCATAAACAAGGGTAATCAGAGATGTTAGCCATCTGGATAATGATACCTTTGAAACTGGAAGTCCTTTTCTGCTTTCCGCATAGGAGACAAACAGCTGATCAGATTTTCTGAATTGTTTGTCCTGTCCAAGTAGTACCTTAATTGACGATGAACATCCAGGCAGTGTAATTTTTGTTCAGACCTATTTGAATACTCTGGGAAAAAGACAGGGAGGTCAATGCTTAGGTTTAGATTTGATGCTGAAACCACCTTAGGCAAAAAGGACGGGTTAGTTAAGGAAACTCTGTCCTTATGGAACAAAAGATAAGGAGAACGACAACTGAGTGCTTGAAGTTCTGAAATTCTTCTAGCTGATGTGATAGCCACCAGAAAGAGAGTTTTCCATGATAATAATTTCAAGGAACATGAAGCTGCAGGTTCGAAAGGGGAAAGAATCAAGGAAGCAAGAACTAAATGTAGGTCCCAAGGAGAAGGAGGATTTCTTATAGGAGGTCTGAGAAGAAAAACTCCTTTCAAAAAGGCTTTGCAAAGTTTGTGGGACATTAGGGCAGATTCAGAAATGCCCACATGAAAATTAGAAATAGCTGCCAATTGAACCTTAAGAGTAGATGGAGATGAACCTGCATGGAAGAGTTCAGCTAGAAAATCAAGGACTAGTTGGATGGAAGCGGTGAAAGGATCTATGTCCTTTCCTTGTGCCCAATATGAGAAGCGTTTCCACTTACTCAAATAAATCTTTCGAGTGGAAGATTTATGGGAAGCTATCAATATATCTCTAACCGAGTGAGATAATTGAGGAAGCCTGGCTACGGTCGGAACTGGAGGAACCAAGCAGTGAGGTTCAGAGAGGGGAGGGAGCGATGAAACTGACCCGACTGGTGGATCAAAAGATCTGGAACTAGGTCCAGATGCCACGGTCGCTCAAGAGAAAACGATGTAGAAAGGGGAACCATACTTGTCGAGGCCAGTAAGGAGCAATGAGGATCAATGAGGCCTTCTGAGCGATAGCTTTCTGTATTACTTGAGAGATCAGGGGGAAAGGAGGAAATGCATACAGAAGTCCCGGGCCAAACTTGGACTAGAGCGTCTCTGCTGGGTTGGCCTGGTAAAGGGAATAGAGTGAAGTATTCTCTGCACTTGCTGTTTTGGGGAGTAGCAAAAAGATCGCAGCAAGGCTGACCCCACTTGAGAAAAATCTCTCTCACTACAGAGTCTTTCAGAGACCACTCGTGAGGCATGAGTATAGCTCCGCTCAATTTGTCCGCAATGTAATTGGACTTCCCGGGGATGTGCGTTGCTATCAGAAAACGCTGAGAAGAAATCGCCCATTGCCACAGTCTGAGTGCTTCTCCACACAGGGGGTATGATCTGGTTCCGCCTTGTTTGTTGATGTACCACACTACAGACATATTGTCTGTCTGGATTGCAATCGTTCCCAAGGGAAGAGAGTCTTGAAGGGCTTGCAACGCTAAAAGCACTGCTCTCATCTCCAGAACATTTATGTGCAAGTGGCATTCGTTTGGTTGCCATGTGCCCTGGACTGTCCTGCCCTGATAATGCCCCCACCCGATCAGGGAGGCGTCCGTTGTTAGAGTAGCAACGGGAGGAGGTGGAACAAATGGTCTTCCGACAGGAGCTGGGGAAGACATCCACCACAGGAGATGCTTTTGCACGCTTGCGTGATCATAATGGTGTGAGACATTGGGAGTTCCTGGTATGACCATTGAGAAAAAGCATCCACTGAAGGATCCGCATGTGGTATCTGGCCAATGGGAGGAGAGGTATGGCGCTGCCATGATTCCCAACACCTTTAGAACTAACCTGGCTTTGGCTCTGTTGTTGTTGAGAAGAAGTGACACCAATTTGTGAATGTCTGATATCCTTTGGTTCGTTAGCGTTGCAGACATGTTTATAGTATCTAAATTTGTGCCTATGTAGGTAATAGTACGACAAGGCGACAAAACAGACTTTTCGCAATTTATTGAAATACCCAGTTTTTGACAAACGCGAAAAGTATAATCTCTGGCCATCAGAAGGAGATGCTTGGTGGGAGCTGTGAGAAGCCAGTCGTCCAAATATGGAAACACCTGGAATCCTTGTCGTCTCAGGTGAGAAGCTACCACTGCCATGCATTTGGTAAACACCCGGGGGGCAGTGGTGAGACTAAAGGGCAGGGCCCTGAATTGAAAATGACTGGTTCCCAGCCTGAAGCGGAGGAATCTTCTGGAGCGTCTGTTCATTTTTATGTGATAGTACGCATCCTGAAGGTCTATAGAGCACATCCAGTTTCCTTTCCCCAATAGGGGAAGAATGGATTGCAGCGTGACCATCCGAAATCTTGTTTTCTTGACTGATCTGTTCAAGATACTGAGATCCAAAATTGGTCTCCAGTCCCTGTTTTCTTTGGAACCAAAAAGAACCTTGAGTAGATTCCGGATCCTTGTTGGTCTGCTGACACTGGCTGAATTGCTCTTTTTGCAAGCAGTTTTGAAATTTCCAAAGCTGCTATATCCCTATGAGCGGGTGGAACATCTGGAAGGGATCTTTTTGACTGATTTGGAAAACGAAGAAAGGGATAGAATAGCCTTCGAAATGATGGACTGTACCCATTTGTCTTGAGTCAGGGATAGCCAGGCTTCTGGGTACAGTGACAATCTTCCCCGACTGCCTCCGAAGATGGGCAGCGGGCAACACCTCAGGGATGCTGAAAAGGCTTGTCAGGAAAGGCTTCCCGATTGCCCTGGTTCTGGACCCCCTGCCCCTAGGGCGGCGTCTACCATTGTTATTCCCACCTCTGCCTCTGGTAGGAAAAGCGACTCTGTCGTCAGGCGAAGTCCCTTGAGCTTGTTTACGGAACCACATCTTCCCACCCTTCTGGCCTTTGGGGTAAGACCTAGAAGGAGTCGAACGGACTCCGATGGCAGAAAGGGTCTTGCCATCAGTCTCGCACCTAGTCAGGGTTTCTTTCACTTGAGGACCAAAGAGATGATCCATCAAAGGGGAGTTCGTGAAAGACGTCTTGAAAGGTTCATAAAGTTGCATAGCCGCATCCAGGCGTGCCTACGTAAGGCTACCCCTGTCCCTGCGGCTCTGCTCGCTCCATCAGCCGCATAAGAGAGGAGGCATGGAGGAGTTGGAAATGGAATTAGGATAGCCAGCTGCGTGTTCATTTTCTCTTGAAACCCGCAGCTGTAGGGTCCTTCAACATTTCACTCGCTTCCTTGACCAAGTCCCTTTGAAGACGAGTGAAATGGCACAGGTAATTCAGCGAACGCATGGTAAATGTCGCTGAGGAGAACATCTGCTTCCCGTACCTATCCATGGACCTAGATTCCTTGTTAGGTGGATGGACAGGCACTGAAGGATCAGCCAGTTCCTTCTTTGTGGCAGCAGCTACCACCATAGCATCCACAGAAACTCCTTTTGATAAAAATTGCTTGTCTGATGGAGCTGTGATGAATTTGGAGGGTCTCCTGGGAGTGGGGTCCACTGAATCAGGAGCCGTCCATGCCTTCTTAGCTACCACCTGCATGAGGGGGTCGAAGGGGGGGGACACCCAGGAGGTGGAAGGACGAGAGCCAAACGCCTCAAGATACACAGATTCGTCCTCCGAAGGGTTGAGGGCTGGCCAATTTCCCCTCTGTTTAAGGATCTCCAGAATGTCTGCAAATGAGACATCTTCAGAAGGGGAACGGGGGGAACCCTCGGAATCATCCAGATCTGTGTCCGACGTGATAGACTCAGGTGAGTCAATGTGCTTCCTCTTGCACTTCCTCTTCCGAGGGGGCTCTTCTGCCAAATCAGGAAAGGCCTCGGAAGAGGATGAAATCCCCAAAGGGGGCTCCTGAGGAGCTGGCTCTCTGCGGTCCGGGATGAGGGAGTGAGTCGACTTACCCTGAGGCAGCATAGAGGGAGGGGCTGATGGAGCCGACTGTGGAGTAGAGCCAGGCTCTAACACACTCCGCATGACCTCGAATGCCCCCCTGTCAGGCAGAGCCAGAGGTCCCCGCTCCGAGGAGCTAAGGACCCTCGGCACCGACAGTGATGGCTCCGAGGCCGATGTCGGAGCCGAACTCACCAGCGCAAGCACCGAGAGGGAGAGGGGGTCGGACAAGGGTCCGATGCCACTCACCCCTCGAGCCGACGAGGGAAGCCCGCCGAGATTCTTCAAAGAAGAAATCGGAGCCGACGACGGCGCCGAAGACAATTGTCTCGGCTCCGGTGACCACAGTCTCGGTTCCGACCGACCCGGCTCGAACTCAAAAGAGTCGAAGGAGGAAAGAGTTGATGGACCGGGGCAGGCACCGACTGATGAGTCGGGCTCTGAAGCATCTGGGCTAGTGCCTCGGACTTAAGTAGTCGACTCACCACCCTCTGAAGGTCATGATCGGAAAGCCTCGATGACCTAGAGGAATGAGACCTTTGGCTCCGTTCAGACAGCAGGGGAGATCCTGGAGCCGAATGAACGGAGCCAAGAGAAGGTGACCTAGACCTCTTTCTGGTTGTCGGTTCTGACGACCTTGTCGGAGCCGACACAGGTACCTCGATAACACAGAAACTGTGGACTGAGTCTTATCGGCTCCAGCCGGAGCCGATAAAGGCAAAGGTTGAACAACCTGAGGTCTCGGCTCAGAAGCGGAGCAAGACCTCGATGCCTTAGAGGGCTTCCCTGTTGAAACTGACAGGGAATCCTCTGGCTTTAACAAGCCTCTGAGAATCAGCTTGTTTTTCTCTCCTGCAGGACCCTGGGGCTGAAGCCATGGCACACAGCACAGGAATCCTGCAGGTGCAAAACCCTAGACAATAGACACAAGAAGTGTGAGCGTCTGTCAGAGACATTTTCTGACAGCACGCATCACACTTCTTGAATCCAGACCTTTGCTTCCTTTGACATTTCAGTAACTGACAGGTGTACACTAACACACACCCAAACACACAGTTATACCCTGTCAGAAAAATTATTTATACTAAAATAATTACAAACTTAGTAAAATACTAATAATTAAGCACAAAAAGTTAAAGTAAAACTACACAACACACCCTAGGGAAGGAAGGCCAAGGCCCAAGGGAAGAACCAACGGTTCTTTTAACAAGAACGGGAAAAATTAGGGTCGGGATAAAGATATATATCCTACACTAATTTAGGAAGAATTAAAGTTAAAGGGGTAAAAAAGAGTAACTTTTGAATAAAAAGCTAACACTCACCAGGAACCGGTAGAAGCAACCAACCTCGAAGCTGTAGCGGCAAACGAGATCTGAGGTAACGCTCGCCTAGCATTGTGGGATATAAGGGGAGCCTCGAGCCGGTGGAACCAACTCTCGAGCTTTAGAGTGGCAACCCATCCAGCAAGAATGAAGGCGAGATAGACAACTTAACATTAAGCCTTAGCAAAGTTCTAGGTGTGTACTGTGACACATCTGTGCCAGATCCTGGCTCAAGGTCCTATTGAGGAAGCAGTGTGGGAACCACAGAGTTAGGCAACCAGATGTGATGTCACCCTGTGGCCAGCACTGAAATTGCATTTAGATACTAGTGGGAGATGTGATAGAGACTCTCAGCACTCTATTTTGGAACTGACAAGACCACTCACCCACTTCATCTTGCCTTGCTATAGTAAAGTAACTTAACTAGGGAACAGTAATTCTTCATTCAGTATGGAAAATATAGTGAAATTAACTAAAAGTATTCTTTTTCTGGATCTGTCTGAGTCTTTCAACCTGTGTTATTTTTTATATTTCCTGTGAATTGAAACTGTGGTGTTTATTGTAAATAGATATTCAATCTTTTCATGTTTTTCATTTTATTATTTATCATTAAATATATCTATACCTTTCACTGTGGCTGGTCTTTTAGAAAATATTTAACCTTTGAGAGTAATTGCATTTATTTAGTGGTACTGTGGCTGCACGCTTCTGAAAGTCTTGCTGCTTGGTTAATACTACCATTACCATTAGTATAGTTAATTTTATGAAGAGTAATTGGGTACCCTGGAAAGAGCCTTAAAGTAGCTGGCTGGTGGCAGTGAAACTACCGTTTAGTCTGGGGGGAAGTAGCATGGTAGGTAAATCTGTGCCAGCTTTCCTAGATGTGTGGGTGTGTTTGTTTGTGAATCAAATCTCAGAGCATGTGTGCCAGCTACTTGGAACAGGGACAAAGAGCACTGATTTCTGCAGACAGAAAGGTGGATACTTATATGGGTCCCAGAGAGGAAGTCCAGACCCAGGAGTTGAGTGTGTTCCCTGTGTGCTCTTAAGGAAAATTGTGCTTGATGCAGAGAGCTGCATCTGAAAATACTGTGTGTATCTATTTTTGTTCTAAGTGAGCATTCCCACCTGTGTCAGTGGTGAGGACTGATGCTCCTTGATTATCTGCCCAGAGGACGGACATCACAGGGGGTAGTCGGTTTGATGGAGTAGACAGACATACACAGAGAAGCACAGACACATGAGCATATGTGCATACAGTAGAGTGGGTAGTAATGTATTTATTTGTATTTGTTTTCCAGATGGGTGGACTGGTCATTCGACCATTTTCATCCATGAGTCAAGCTTGTTATAGGCATAGAAATACATTGCAGTGACAGATGTAAAATCACACAGTGCAATAACAAAGGTACAAATGAAACAAGTAGACCATGCTGAAAAAAATTATGCAACAATTTGCATTTTATGATAGATAATACAATAAGGTCATCATATTTACAAGGTAAGTCTATCTGAATATTTATAGAGATGTTATATTGACAGTGTTAGATACTATGCAATTAAACGTAATAGCCATGAATTTTTCTGACTCGGTTGCATTCTAACCATTGTCTCTCTAGCCAGGGCATTTGTTTTCCATCATCAGAAAATCATTTAGTTTTGTTTAAAGGTATCAGAAAGTTGTTTCCTGTCTTACAGTAGCTGTAGCTGTGTTCCATGAAGCTGGCTCAGTTTTACCAAACAGTCTTTTGCCAGTATTGATCCATATTATGGTTAAATTACATCATTTGCATTGTTGTCTGTACTTCTAAGGGAGTAGCCCGAGTCCTTTGTGATGAGGTATTTGTTAAGTGGTGGGCATTACCATGGGTGCATTATTTTAAAAATGAAATAGTTCAGTAGTGTTCTGTCTGTGTTAGAAGACAATTTCATATAGTTGAAAGATCACACTGAATGGCTTTCACAATATGCTAAAAATGCAAACCTACAGGCTGGGTTTGTTGCTTACTGTTGTATTTGTTTTTTTCTACTGCAGTGGAATGTTATCATTGGGGAGAGAATATTTAGGTTTTGGGATTATTATATTTTTAGTTATTGCTATTTTTGCTTGAGGTGCTAATATATGTGATATTTTGGTTGATGAAGGGTTTTTTGTACAACTGTATTTATGTGAAATTTAAAAGAGGGGAGGGATCTAGTATAAAACCTACATATTTCTGTGTTTCTACATTTGAGAGTTGATTATTTTTAGTAACTGTTATTTGTAGAAGAGTCATTTTTTGAGTTTTGGAGTGGTAAGCAACATAATCCCTGACTTGCTTGTGTTTATTTGTAGATTAATGGTTGTTCAGCATATGATGTTGTTGAAGTCCAATTGCATTTTTTTTGCAGATTACTGATGTTTTATCTGAGTAAGTTAGGAACATATCATCTTCATATGCTGGGTAGGTTTAGTGTGATATCATTGATAAATAAAGAGAATGATACAGGGTCAAGCACTTAACCTTGTTGGGCACCACAATTTGTAGTGAGTGAGATATGCAGAGAGCAGACATATTGTGATGGAGGGGGTTAAACAATGCACAGTGTAGGTGGCTAGGCAGAATAAAAAGGGGTACACCAGGCTGTGGATAGGGAGTGGTACTAGCAGTGTCATTAAGTCTGCCACCTTTACCCAGAGGGACACTAAAGTAATATACCACAGGCAGACTGATCAAGGATGCTGAGGGAATGGACCATTTTCTGGTAGCCCAGTAGTCAAAACAAGACAGGTAAGCAAATCTGCAATTTGGTCCAGGAAGGGGTCCTTTCCAGTCATGTGTCTGTCCACTGTTCTTTCAACAGCAGCTTAATCAGCTGCTCATTCCATGGTTGTGCCACCTCTGGCAATGGGAGCTGGCTACCTGCTGGTGAGATGATGAGACCCCTATCCAGCAAAGTATCCTCAACCTCATCACCCTGATACAGCTTCAGGACAGACTGACTGTGGATGAGGGATATGATAATCACCTCAACTGCCCGGACCTACATGGAGGAGATATAATGGGAAGTGAGCACATCCTACCAATGGAAAAGATACACATAACACAGGTTGGCATGTGTCAGTTCAATTAACCATACATGACTGTCTGCCTCTCCTACCTCCTGCAGTAGGCAATGTGGTTCACAACTCATTTTGCTTGAACTGAAAGGGAAGAAGTCACATCAGACAACTATGACAGGAGTAAGATAAAATGCCAGAACATCACTTACAGCCTATAGTTCCATATCTAAGTCCTATAAGCTCCATCCAAGGCAGCAGGTAGGTGGGTGCCTCGTACATAAGTTAGCACACCTATACAGATATATGACTTTGGTACATGCAGGTATCCTGAGATGGCAAAAATAACCTTACCATTTAACAGGTCCCTTAGAGGATAATACATGTAACTGCCATTTTACAATATATAATGTAACAAGGTATAATACCTTTTACTGGAATGTTGTTTTACCTCTGTATATACACTATTACTACTACTTTTTTATATAATGTATTTTAGAGCCTTTTTGTATCACTACATTTTTGTATAATGTCCTTTGAGCGTATTTTGTATAATGTATTTTGGAGCTTTCCTCCTCGGGTTTCGACTGAAAATGGGCTTTAGCTCAGCTGGGCCAAATGTCAAATAAATAAATAAAATAATAAATATGCCACTACCTCAATGTGACACAGAATCATCACACAGTAACCCACTCACATTTTATATGCCATCAGAGACAAAGAGCTGTCACTAGCAAGAACAGTTTCTCCACTTCACAAAAGGCAAAGACGGACACTTAAAGTACCACTTGAGATATTGATGACTGACATTTGCCTTCAATGCATGGAGATCATCAGGGTGGTAGCTCTGCAGGTCATAAAATTGATGGCTGCAGTACTGCCCTGAACCGGTAATATCTGTGGTTCTGGTGAGCACTTCAGCCACATCAAACTTGGTATAAACCTTTCTAAAGGAACTATCATAAGACCTCATGAACCACTCCCTGTACTGGAAGTGACATGCACTCTCCACTTTGAAACAACAGGCTGAGTGAGCCAAAGGAGCTTTTGGTGTCCATGCACAGGGCAATGTTACTGGGACCATCCTGGGAGGAGTGGAGATGGACAACAAGATGGATCAAACTCCCCTGCATCTCAGTGGCTGATGTACCAGGTTAGTAACAGATATGGCAGATTTCTGTACAGCAGCACTGCACATGCAGACTAATCACAGTATACAGTACTTATATTTTGTCACAGAAATATTAGGTATTTTATTTTCTTGTGTATTCACAGGATTGACTGTATCAGAAGAACAGACTGATGATGCTGGTACCCATGCAGGGGGTGACTATGTTGATGAGTCACAGTTAGATGACAAAGTTGTTCTATCTCCATTCTGGGTAGACATTCACCCAAATTACAGGCTGAAGGTGTGGTCTTACTGACAGATGATGCTGAAATTGTACTGTCTAAACACTCATCATCCTAAAAACAGGATGGTATTCCCATAGCTGGAAGTACCAGCAATGTCCATTCTGCAGTATCAAAAGCAGATAGGCGTACTGTGTCTGATGTGGTTATAATCACTATAGCACAGTCTCAGATGACAGACCAAAGTCTTTACACTTACAGCTGACCCCTGATATATGGGTGACACTCAGGATCAATTAGTACATGCACTGAAGTATCAGCCTGGCACACTCTGTTACTAACCAGTCCTGGCTGCTATGCTGCATGGCATTCATTAGGATGTCACTTAACATTACCAGAATTACTGTAAAAATTAGTCTTATGAGGTTTTTGGTGGCACACACTACTTTAATTTCCTATTTCACAGAGAAGATTATGAGTGCCCCATCACAGCCTAGACTGGCAGTACTGTATGAGGCCAGTGTAGGGTACATACCTGGGATGGGCATGTATGAGGTGCCATTACAAGGTACACACTTCTCATTTGTATCACAAAATGTACACTACTCTGCCACCTTTGCAGTTGCTAGTGATGACACCAACCTCCACTGGTAGGACACCTTGCCAGCAGTCTCAATCTAGGTTACAGTTCCATAGCAGCACACCACCCCTGTGATGGGAAGCCACAAGTCCTTCTGCAATACCCAAGCAGGGTGGCTCAGGTCACCATCATGTGGTGGTATGCTGACCCCAGTATAGGAGAAAATTATCACCGATACAGATTACCTATCACCTTGAGACTCCCATCTCCACCATCAGAGACATGCTTCCTAACTTAGTGTGTGTGGAAGGCCATATGTCATTGTGTTTCTTGGCACCTGTGCACATGATGATGGCTGTGACCCACTTCTCCCTTCATCTTATATAATGTATGTGGAGATGCCTAATGCATGGTGTAACTTGACTGTGTATTGAGCTGCAAAGCCTGTTATTAACACTGAATACATTAATTTTGCTCTGTGTGACACTGCACTGCTGCACTGTCACTGTTTAACTGTCCATATCTCTGGATGAAATGTCAGTAATTCATCTGCTACCCAGGTATTATACCAGTCACTGTCTGGGGGGATGTTGTATGGCTGCTGTTTTTGTTTCCACTCACTATCATTAGTCGATTATTTTGGTGAGCCTTTAATGCCAGCCATTTGTATGCAAGGTCCAACTGTACCCATACCATGAAGCTGGCCTGCCACTTTCCTTAAGATCACATTAATTGGTATTGCACATATTAGAAAGATCTTGCAGACTGTGAAAGGAGCATACTGCACTGCCCCCTCCCCCCAGCATCAAAACAGTGGAAGCAGGCTTGAGCTTGCTGAATACACACACTAAATGATATGATGGGTTTCTGCCTGTGGTGTATTGTAATACAGTTCATCAGTGCTTTGTGGGTTTTGTACAGGCATGATTATCCAGGACTTCTGAGGCTATCCAGCATCATCTAAAACACATTATCAATATATATTAGGTGGCTAGTGTATAAATTCATATGATATATGACTTACATTTCAACCATATTGATGCTATATGTGAATCATGAAATCTGCTGGTGCTATCTGTTCAGTATATCCAGAAGTATTCTATAAAATTACTGCAAGGTTCATTTCATATGTAGTGTTCATTCAGGATATTCAATAGTAGAAGGAACAAAGTAACCAACCTCAAGTATAGAAAAGATATCTGAGACAGAACCAAGTTCTGGAGCTGAAAGAGTGTAATACCATGGTCAGGGGGCAAGCCATTCTGTCATACCAAAAGCACATCATAAAGCCTTCTATGAAATGGAAGGGGGACAGAGGGAAGGAAATTGAAGAATGATGGAATCAGACAACACAAATCTATTATTATGGTAAGTACATAACTTTGGTATCTGATGTTGTCTGTTCTGTCCATTTCTCAATTGACGGTACAGAGTACCCAGCTACTTAGCTCTTAGGGTGGTGTCATGGAAGGATGTTCCAGATGATGGTTGAACTGAAAGACACCTTATTTCTGGAAAGCACAGTTCATAATGGGAAATGAAGGTTAATGTTAGACCACATGGCAGCAGTGCAAATGTCATCAATGGAGACCCTGGAGAGGAAGTCCAGGGAAGTTGACATACATCTAGTTGAGTGAAACTTAACTGGTCTAGCCAATATCAGGCCTTTGTCCTTAATTACATGAGAGATGCAGTCAGCTAACCATCTAGCTAAAGATACTTTCAAAACATCTTGGCCCATCCTGGCTTTGGAAAAAGAGACAAAATCTGGTCTGTCTTCCTGAACATTTTAAAATGATGGAGGTAGAAACATAGCTGGTGATGTACATTGAAAAAAAAAAAAAAGTTAAGCACTCACCATAAAGTTCCATCTGTGTTGCCCATTTTTTCTCAATAGTTGGGTCCAGATCTGATCTTTAGATCTGACTCGGACACTTCTTCCAGATCATAGAACACTTGAACTCTTGAGCTCCTCCCTTTCTCCATAACGCCTCTTTGATCTATCTGGGAGTTCCACAAGGAGGGGATAGGTGGGTGGGAAACTGAGGAAGACATGAAAATAGACAACACAGATGGAATGTTATGGTGAGTATATAAGTTTTTAAACTGATGTCATTTTCATTCATTCCTCAACAGTTGGGACAGAGTCCCCAGCTACCTAAATCCTGGGGGGACTCTAAGGAAGGCTATTCCAAAGCAAAGCTGAGCTAGAGGCTGCTTTTCCCATAGAGACCAAATCCAATTTGTAATGAGCAATAAAAAGTATGAAGATTAGCCCAAGTTGCAGCTGCACAAATATTGTCCAAGGAAGTTCTAGACCAAAAAGCTTGGGATGTTGTCATAGTCTTCGTGGAATGAGCTCTTGGAGGTTTTGGTAAAGGCAAACCCACTTCTTTAACACAATCAGTCAACCACTTGGCCAAATTCACTTTAGAGACTGGTTTGCCTAGTTTAGAATCAGAAAATGAAACAAAAAACAGTTGTTCAGATTTTCTCACATCTTTTGGTTCTATGAAGGTAAAAATGCAGCTGTCTACGGACATCCAAAAGACGTAACATATATTCTCCTTTGTTAGAAAAGTTCTGAAAGAAGACTGTGAGACTAATGAACTGATTTATATTAGATTCCAGTGCCACCTTTGGTGAAAAGAAAGGATGCGTCCGTAAAGAAACCCTGTCCTTATGAAAAATTAAATAAGGAGGGTTAGAGGACAGAGCTTGAAGCTCAGATACACTTCTAGTAGAACTTATATCAACTAGGAAAAGAGTTTTCCAGGTCAACAATTTCAGAGCAGACTTAGCTGATGGTTCAAAGGGGGGGTTGAGTCAAGATTTGAAGAACAATATTTAGATCCCATGGAGGGGGTAGGATCTTTTAGAGAAGGTCTAAGTAAGTAGGTTCCTCTGAAAAAGGCTTTACTAAGCTTAGAGGAAGCTAAAGTAGAATTATTTACCCCTATATGAACGTTAGAAATGGCTGCTAATCACTTTGATACTTGAGAAGCTGGCACCTTCATTGAAAATTGCAGCTAAAAGGGCAAGAAAGCTTGATATTGGAAACAAACAATTGTGTAAATTGTTTTGGTGGGCCCAAAAAACAAACCTTTTCCATTTACTTTTATAAAGTTTCCTAGTGGAAGCTATATGGGAATACAACAATATATGACGGATGTGAGAAAAGAGCTCGAACTGTCTAGCAATTAATGGAACTGGTGAAAACATGCGGTCAACTTGAAGCCTGAAATGTCTGGATGGGTCAAGCCTGTCAGGTGAGACAGGAGGTCTGGAGTTGGATCAAGAAACCAAGGAGGATGTAGAAGATGAGGCTAAAGGAAGGGAAACTAGATCTAATGAGGACAGTAAGAAGCAATGAGGATAACTGTGTTCTTCAATTGAGATGCTTTCTGGAGAAATTTGGGAAGGAGGGTTAACAACAGATAAGCATAAAGGAAACCAGAGGGCCAAGCATGAAGTTGAGCACCCCTCAGGGACTCCCCCACTGGGGGATCAGGGCAAAGAGCCTGCTGCACTTGTTGAGGGGAGAAGCAAATAGATCTTAACATGGTCGGCCCCATCAATGGAAAATCATCTCTGCCACTTTGATATTGAGAGACCACTCATGAGGCATTAAAATGGACCTACTTAACTTGTCTGCAATCACGTTGGACTTCCCTGGGATGTGCGTTGCTATCAGAAAGCAATTGGAGAAGCTCACCCACTGCTATACTCTCATAGCTTCTCGACAAAGGGGTAAGATCATATTCCCCCTTGTTTGTTGAGGTACCAGACTACCAGCATATTGTCCTTCTGAATAGCGATATTCCCAGTAGGGAGAGTGTCTTGAAATGCCTGCAATGCTAGGAGGACAGCTGTAATTTCCAGGACATTGATATGCATGCTGGCCTATTATCATATCCCTTAGACTGTCTTTCCCAAGAAGTGCCCCCTCCACTGGATATGAGAGACTTCAATTGTCACTGTGAGAACAAAGGGAAGGCCTTCCTGTATTTGATTAGAGTAAATCCACAAGAAAATTGTCCTGTTCCATGTAAAATTTGTTTTCCTGGCAAGTCATTGAGGATTAAAGTCCTTAAAGAATGACAGACATTTGAGTTTCACTTCTCATAGTTTTGAAAATGCATGCTAATGCAAATCCTATTATTCTAGCATCTTTCCAAGTTTGTAAAAGTAATTTTTAAAATATGTCCCTGTTGTGGGGCCTGTGATCCCTATTATTTGTGGCTTTATCCAGATTTCTTACATTGAGGTTTAGAGGTATGCTTTATGTTATTGACTCATCATCTTATGTTACAGCTTGAAAGTTCATGAAAGGACGGTATTCTAATGAATTTCACCAAGTTATACATTCTGTGTTCACAGGTTTTGAAATCCCTAATGTTAACATTTTTTTGGTTTTACTTTAGTTCAAATTTTCTGCGTTTTCAAAACCTAGAAACTCAAATGAGCACGAGAAAGGGAGAAAAGAATTTCCGTTTCTTCTCAAGGACTGTACTGGTTTTTAAATTTAAAATACACAAGGGTGTCATACCTCAGCTTTATTAAGCAGTTCTTAGTTTAAAACAACAGTAATATAAAAGCATGCAACATGATACAGAGTGAATTAAGAAATAATTAGGCAATAGCAATGGTTAACCTATCTGAACAGTTTTCTGAGAACAAAAAAAAAAAAAGAAAGAAACAGACATGCATATTCAGGCACTGGTTTATTTTTATGTGACTGTATGTTTTTCTGTGCCTGGAATGTTATTATTCTCCTTACTGGCGCAGTTCTACAGAAGTAGTTTTATTTTATATCTGTTCACTTTTAGCACTGAATATGAACCATGGGACAAGGGGATCACTCCAGTGGCTCTAGTCGACAGAGGCACTAGGAACTAAGGTCAGGTGGCACGATGTCAAGATAATCCTATGGGCTAGGCTTGTAAAGGCTCCAGGGCCATTAGCCTAGTACACACCTATGAACCTATAACCTATAAATGGTAATTATTGCAAGCTTGAGTTATTTTGACTGGGCTGGATAACAGATGACCCCTGACTGCCTTCAGAGATGGATCTCTCTGAGAAGGAATCTCTAGAACCTTGATTATGCAGACCACCTCGGCCATGGGGATGGTGTCTTCCATTTGAATTCTCCCTCTGCCCCTGGGGGAACTCTCTCCGTGTGGATCTTGAAAGGGACCCAAAGATTTCTTTTACACATTTTTCCACCACCTCGTTTGTTTCTGAAAAAGGACTACTGAGGAGTCAAAAAATGTACATCAACAGCAGACAGGGTTTTACCTTCCTGTTTGTATATAGCGGGTGTGTCTTTTACTTTGGGGATCAAATAATGAGGTTCCGTCAAAGGGTGCATTGAGAAAAGAAGATTTGAAGAATTTCACAAAATCACATAAGCACATCCAGGCATGTTTCCTAATGGAAATGGTTACACTCACTGCCCATGAGGTACATTTAAAAGCATAAGAGATAAGCCTCATACATGAATTAGGAATAGACTGAAAGGTAGCAAAATGCAAGGAAATAGTACTCTCTTCCTCAGAGGCTATGGTCCCAGAGAGAGAGAGAGATGGAAATCTTGTTGATCAAATCTCTCTGAAGCCTCTTGAAATGTGCAAAATAATTTAATGATCTAAGAGCAAAGGTTGTTGAAGCATAGACATGCTTTCCAAATCTGCTCAGTGCCATAGATTCCCTGTTAGGGGGGTTGACAGAGGAACTTTGCTCTGTCAATTCCTTTCTAGTGGCCACTGCTATAACCATGGCATCAGTGGGTACTCCTTTCCTCCAGTGTGGTCTGTCTTTAGATGGTACCATGATCCTGTCTGGTCTCCTGGGAATAGTCTCAGCTGTGTCTGGTTCCTTCCATGCTCATTGAGAGACTAAATCTATGAGCTCATTGGTGGGCGGAATCACCCAAGAAGTAGATGGGCCAGACCCAAAAGGTTCCAAAAACACAGATTCCTTTTGGGAAGAATTATAAGGGAATCAACCAACCCTTTGTTTGAGGAGTTTTAAGATGTTTCCAAAGGGGACATCATCAGGTGGTGATCTCCAGTACCCTACTGCCTCATAAAAATCATTGTCTTTAGTGACTGACTGTTGTGGAGAGTCTAAGTGTCTTCTTTTGCACGTTCTTGTCCGAGGAACCTCCTCAGTGGGATGCTCTGGGGAGGTATCAGAAGAGATGATGATACCCTGCTGGGTAGTCTGGAGACTGTCCTTGTGGAATGGATAAATGAGGCTCTGGACACAAAATCGAATGAGACTGGGAAGTCAGATCTGATGAAGACAGAGATGTCTGAACTCTAGATATAAAGAATAGTCTCTCCAATACCAAATAAAGCAGAGTGTCTAGGAGAGGCCAAAGTTGAGGAATCTAACAAGCCAAGCTTGCAGATTGTTGGCTCACACTGATCTCCAGGCAAACTACCAGAGGAAGGTGTCAGAGCCGAGCTATCTAATGCTGACGCTCCGAGGGGGAGAGACAGCTCCCACAACTTCAGAGATTAATCCAACACCCCAGAGCTGGTGGCAGGACTTTGGCTCCAATAGTCATCCAGCTCCAAGGTACTCAGGGCTGGGACAGCTCAAAGGAGCCATTGGAGTCGAAGAAGCCAAAATCTTCAAATACAAGGAAGATGACTCCAAGGCTTTCGGATCTGATAGCTCTGAAACCGAAGCATGGATTGCAGAAGGAGCTAAGACTGGAAGTGTGGTTCTATGGAGGGTCTCTGGACCCAAAAGGGTCAGAGCTGAAAAGATTCCCATTTGAATTTGTGTCCTGAGAAACTTCCTTATCATCCTACCCATATCTGTTTTGGAAAGTCTCCTGGAAGACCGAAAAAAGGAAGCAGTTGAAGAAGACCTTGAATGACATTTTCGAGATTGTTCAAGAGAGGGTGAAGGGAGCCTGAAAGTGATCAGCTCCAAGATCAAAGGCAGGGAATAGATCCAGAGGGATCTTTCAGATCATAACTTCAGATCCAACACTATTGGATCTGATTTTCAAGCAAGTTTAGTCAGAGGGTCAGAATATAGAACTGAAGAAGTTGAAGCACAAGGAAGATCTGGGCATCTCTTGTGAGACTTTTTAGCCACAGAGTTGCTCTTCTTTTTTTGTCTTTTGGGGGCTTGAGCTCTGGTAGCCATAGAAGAATGTTTACAGGGAATTATTCATAAGAAATAGTTTTTTCTATCAATCAGAGCATGGGATTTGAATCCCTTACAAATATCACACTCAATGTCTAGGTCGTTAGGGCATAGACAATATACACATTCAGTGTGGGTGTCTGAATTTGGGATTTTATACCCATATGTCACACATTTCTTAAAGCCAGACAGCTTATCCAACATATTGAAACTGGAATTAAAAGTAGAAAAAGGAAAGATTTTTTTAAAGAAAATGGCGAGAGAAAGAATTACCAACAATGGCAATTTAATAATTTAATGAGTACTACAAACTACTATAAGCCAAAAGGTATAGGAGTACCAATAATGGTATTATGAATACAAAAAGTAGAAGAAAAATATATATAAACAGGGCTAAATGGAGGCGAAGGTAGTATTATAGATAATATAGACAAATTTGAAACAATCTGTAAAAGTTAAACTTACTGACCAAAAAGATATAACTAAAGCTCAGGAGTTCACAATCTATGTCTGGATGCTGTGGCAACAAATGAGATCTGAGGTAAGTTATATGCATAAGGCATTATAGGTAAATGGAGGAGCTTGAGAGTTCAAGTGTTCTACAATCTGGAAGAAGTGGTTGAGTCATGTCCAAGGATCAGATCCAAACGCAGATTTTGAGGAATGAATGAAAATGACAACTTCATATCATATATTCTTCTTTTTTTCAAACAGAAACATTTTTATTAAATTATCACATATGACATAGGCAGACCTACATTTAAATAAATGAAAGCAAACTATGCTGACACAATTTCAGTTGCAAACATTACACATTACAAACCACGTTGACACAATTTAGTTGCAAACATTATACATCAATTATAATCTGTCCAGTCATTGTCAGTTAACATTACATAGCTCATTCAAATCCTACCTTCTTTTAAACCTTGTTCCACCTCTGCATGTATTGTTCCCACAATTCCCATTTTTTCCTATGTAATTTGTTCCTACCCTTTTCTAAAGATCCTAATTCCAATTAAAACACAATAATAACTCCACCACTGTGTGTTCGTAGTCCACAAAGAAGTTTTTTTTTTTTTGTGGACTACAAAACACACAGTGGTGGAGTTATTATCCTAATTCCAATTGTTTTATTTCTGTTACTATATTCACTACTTCTAGTAAAGTTGGTTTAGACTCTGATTTCATTTTTCTAGTAATTTTCTAGTAATTGCTTTTTTGGCAGCCATCATAATTAGACTCAGCAAGGTCTTACAATGTCTAGGCAATTCTGATTCTGTATCATAGCTCAAAAATCATTTCCCCAGTTACACCAGTTTGCTCAGCCAGTAACTGACAGAGCAGTCTGCAGGGAATCTTTAAAGTCTGCCTACTCATTATACTACCAGAAAATATGTTCCCTGTTAGCTCTTGCTTCCTCATTACACCTCCAACCTTTGTTGCCTACCTGAGGAAAAATCCTTTGGAGTCTAATTGGGGTATAAAAATACCTATGTAATCACTTCCAAGCAAATATCCCAAATCTTCTAGACTTTGTTGCATAATTGGGAGACATACATATACCCCCATTGTTGCTCTGTGAATTGCTTATCCAATCTCTCTTCCCAATCCTTTGTAAGTTTTCCTAAGTAATTCTTATAGTTACCATGCAATATTTGATATGCTCTACTAATTATTCTTCTTTTAATGGCAGCTTCTATTCTAGATTCTACTAAAAACTCTACCAGGGCTGGTCTTTCTTTTAGGACCCCTTATTTAATTCCCTTTTCCTATGCTCTGATATCAATTCTTGATAAGGAAAGTGATCTCTAAACAATTTGGAAAGAAAACCAGTCATTGAGAAAGAGCCTCATAGCTACCTTAGATACAAAAGATGGATTGGTCATAAGGATACTCTATCCATGTGGAAGATAATATACGGAAGTTTGCATGACAAAAGTTTCAACACCCACCAAGCTGAAGTTATAACAACTAGGAAGAGTGTTTTCCAAGTCAAAAATGTAATATCCATTTTGGCAGCAGGTTCAAAGGGTGGCTGGGTTAAAGTTTGGAGTAAAATGTTTATATCGCAAAGAGGGGTAGGATCCTTAAGAGGGGGTCTATGAAGGAAGGTACCACTCAGGAAAGTTTTACATAGTTTTAGGGATGCTAAGATAACATGGTTCTCTCCAAAATAAAAATTTGAAATATCTACTAACTGTATCTTAATAGAAGAGTAACTAACCACATCATGAAAAATGGAAGCTAGGAAGTCAAAAAAATGCTGAAAGAGGTGCTGAAAAGGGATCCAGATTCCTTTGGGAGGCCCAAATAGAAAGTCTTCTCCACTTACTCTTATAACGTTTTCTGGGAAATCATCTCTGGGAAAAAGTGAGAATGTAGATCACTTGGAAGGACAGCCTGGACTGGCTATCCATCACTGGAAGTGGAGAAACCAAGGAGCTTACCTGAGGGCTTGAATGTCTGGGTGAATCTTTCCAGATGAGTGAGAAAGAAGGCCTGGATCTGGATCAAGGTGGGTGAATCAAATGAGACCAGAGGAATGGAAACCACATCTATCAAGGCCAAAAAGGGGCAATGAGGACGGCTATAACCTTCCTCTGCAGTGCTTACTGGAGAAATTTTGGGGTAGGAGAAAAAGCATAGAGAAGACCGAGGGAATAAGCATACATCACAGTATTTCTCTGGGGGACTCATGGCAAAGAACTTGCTGCATTTGGAATTGATGGGAGAAGCAAAAAGATTGCAGCATGGTTGATCCTACTGACAATTTTTTTTACTTCCACTTTTGGGTTGAGGGACCATTCGTGAGGGTGCAAGATCGATCTGCTCAACATATCTGCTAAACTTTCGATTTCCCTGGTAAATGCATTGCTATCAGAAAGTGGTTGGCAGATAGCGACCACTGCCACACTCTCATTGCTTCCTGACACAAAGGGTAGGAACATGTTCACTCTTGTTTGTTGATGTACCAGACTACTGATATGTTGCCTGTCTAGACATAAATCATCCCTAGAGAAATGACATCCTGAAAGGCCTGCAGTGCTAGGAGGACTGCATTCATCTCTAAGAAACAGATGTGAAGCTTGGCCTCAAATAGAGGCCATGTACCTTGGACTAGCCCTCCCAAGTAATGCCCCCCACCCACCACCACCACCAGTTGGGAAGCATCTGTGGTCACTGTGGATTGGGAGGGGGTGGAACAAATGGATTGCCTTGGGGAATCTCATGGAATTGAATTCACCAATTTATGTGAGGCCTGTAAATGTTATGAAATGAACCCTAAAGCCCATGGGTTGGTTTCTGATGGATCACTGAACTGCAAGTATCCACTGAAGAACTCTCATGTAATATCTTGCCAAGGGAACTAAGGTAGTGGAAGCCCCTATCAACTTCAGTAGTTGAAGAACCAATCTGGCTTTTGGCATTTGGTCAGATATAAGCTGTATGGCTTGGGTGCACAGAGTGGACAGTCTGTTCACTGGTAACCTTATATGTGTAATGGTATATAAGTGAGCTCCTATAAATTCCATAATCTGTACTAGAGAAAAATTACATTTGTCCTGATTCACTGTCATGCTTAACAAAGAGCAGAGATGGAGCAGGGAGTTTCTGGCCTAAACTAGAAAAGACCTGGTAGGAGCAATGATGAACCAGTCATCCATGTAGGGGAACCCTCAGAGATGAGATGAGCTGTGAGCACTGCTATACACTTGGGGAATACCTGGGGGTCTATGGTGAGAGCACAGGGCAGGGTCCTGAAGTGGAAGTGACTGGCCCACAGCTGGAAGGGGAGAAACTTTATAGACCACCTGTCCATCATAATGTAGTAGTATGCATTCTGAAGGTTTACTGATCATATCCAGTCATCCTTTCTCAATAGACGGGGGAGATGGACTGTACAGTGACCATCTAGAAATTTGTGTGTTTGACATACTGACTGAGATGGCTGAGGTCCAAAATTAGGATGTGGTCCACATTCATTTTTGGAACTAAAATGAATCTTGAGTAAGTTCTGAGTCCTTGTTGATATGGCGGGATGTCCTGGATGACTTGATTGCCTTGTGGCTTTTTTATTTCTATAGCTACTGCTTTTCTTTATGAGGGCAGAACATTTGGAAGTTTCTTTTGTGATGGAGATAGCCAAATACATCTTCAGTGATGGATGTTCAAGCTTCTGAGTGCAGAGATAAATGCCCTCCGACTGTCTCCAGAGTGCAGTAGTTGCAGCAACCATACAAGAGTGATGATAAGACTTCTTGAAGAAGAGGCCCCTGAATCCTTGATTTTGTGGACCTCCTCTGCCACAGGTGACATACACCATTAGAATTCCCCACTGTGTCATGGGGTGGGGGGACAGTCTATCTCCAGAAATGTCCAGAGAGAACTCTTGATTCTTCTGGAACTACAACTTATTATCCCCTTTCTGGTTTCAAGATAAGGTCCTCTGGGGAGTGGGGGGGGGGGGTAGAAAAACATATTCCTATGGAAGAAAGTGTTTTCCGATGTTGCTAACTTCTATAGTGAGTGTGTCCATGACTTTGGGTCCAAAAAAGGGTTGAACCATCATAGGTGCATTTAAAAAGGACATCTTGAAAGGCTCCACAAAAATCACACAAACACATCCAAACATGTCTCCTTACTGTAATGCCTGCACCTGTGGTTCTCAAAGCGCCTTCAGTAGCATTGTATATCAGATGCATAGAGGTATTTGACAGGGACTGGCAGGTGGCCAGCTGCGAGTCAATGAATTTCTTGTCCACTGCAGACATGGACCCTGAGACAGAGTTGGACAGCTGCTTGGTCAAATCTCTCTGAAATCTTGTAATGTGTGCCAACTAGTTCAGCAACCTCAGTGCAAAGTTAGCTGAAGTGTATCCTCACTTCTTAAACCTCTGCAAAGCCCTAAAGTCTCTATTAGGGAGATGGGTAGATAGGTTGTCCTCTGCAAACTCCTTTTTGGTGGCTGCCACTACTACCATGGCCTCCACCACTAGGTCTTTAGTCCAGTATTGTTGGTCTTTCAGAGTAACAAGATAGTTATCTGGTTTTGTAGGTATTGGTTCTGCCACATCCGTCTCTTTCCATGTCTTCCAAGAAATCAAATCCACCATCTCATCAGCAGGAGGGACCACACAAAAAATAGCTGAGCCTGATCCAACAGCCTCAAGAAATATCAATTTCAGAAGATCAACTTCCTTTCTCTATCAGAAGTTTGAGGCTCTCCCTGAATGAGATGTCCTCAAGTGGTGATCTAGAGGACCCGTCCCCTTTATCAAAATCAGTGTCTTCAGTAAGTGAGTCCTGGTAGAGTCGATGTACCTCCTCTTACACATCTGTTTACGAGGAACCTCAGTATGAAGATGCTCTGGAGAGGACTCAGAAGACTGATGGGTTTCCTCTATTAGGAATGTCTCAAAGTTAGAAGGAACCAGCTGTCCCAGTAGGATAAACTGAGAAGGGCAGGACTCAAGGATATTCTCTGTGGGGCAGATGGAACAACTGAAAGAAGGACAGAAGTCCATTCCCAAGCACTGGAGAGAGCTCCCTCAACTGCCTTCAAAGCAGAAACTGTGTGGCCCTGAACAACCACATTAGCAGCCAAATCCTACACACCTGGATGGCTTGGGAACCAACTTGATCTGGCTTCAAGACCAATACCAGAGCCATTCTAACACCGAAGCTCCAAGAGGAAGGGATACCTCCAATAACTTCAGAGTTGATCCCCCTGCCCCCATAATCAGCACCAAAGCTTTGGCTTTAAGATTTCCCTGGATCTGAGGAACTCAGAATGGGTGGAATCACAGAAGTTGCCAAGGTGGAAGATGACCACATTTTCAGATCCAACATGGGGAACTCTTGTGGAAATCCCAGATCGAGAGTCCTTGAAGACAGAGGGTGGATCGGTGGGTGTAGGAGCAACTATTGGTAAAGTCGAATGGACAAAACTCACATGTCTGATGGGAGACACAGAAGGGAGAACCCCCCCAGCTGAATTTGACTCCTGAGGAACTTCTTTATCATTCTGTCCTCATTTGCTTCTGTCAGACTTCTGGTAGACCTAAGAGACCTTAGACAGGAAGAGGGTCTGGAAGACCTATGCACCAGTCTCTCTTGAAGAAAAGGAGAATACAGTCCAGAGACTGGCTTGAGTGAAAATCTTGGCTCCAGTAAGGATGGAGACCTGGATCTAGGATCCGATGATCTGGGCCTTTTAGTGACTGTTGCCAAATAATGGAAAAGAAGGAGGAGAGAGGGCAGGGAAGTGCTTCCTTGTCTCCTTGCCCTTTTCCCTGGGCTTATCACTATTCTCACCTCTAAATTTGCCCGAGGATTTTTTTCCAGACGGAGGGCCCAGAAACAGAAGACACACACTTGGACATTTTTCTCACAGAGGTAAGAAGTTCTTTCTGAACATATTTGTTTCTATGTTCAATCACAGTAGTCCTCACGAAGGCTGGAAGTACCCAAACAATAAACACACTTTTGGTGTGCATCTGAATTTGGAAGTTTGTGGCTGTAAGCCACTCATTTTGTGAAGCCTGATGTCTTGTCAGACATGATGAAGCTATGTAGAAAAGAAGAAACCTTCACACAACTACCAACAGTGGTAATATAAATGCTAGTAGACAGTACTAGTACTCTAAGAAAAGATATGAAAGGAAAGGTGCCTAAGGTGTGAGACAACAATAGAAAATATCTGTATATATAAAACATTTTGAGTAAGGGAGAGAGACATAAAATAAAGGCACACTATTGTAAAATAAACTATGAAGAACCTGACAATAATAATATTAATGATAATAAAACTTAGCTGAGGCAAGTCTGAACAAAGTGCACAGTGTCTATTCTCTACAAGCAGCATATGAGAACTTGGGTAATCTTGGGGACAGGAGGGGATTACAGGTAAGGAGAATAGCCTAAGCTGTAGATCCTAAAGTCTGAAAGCGGCTGAAGTCAAATCCAAGGTCAGATCTGAAGACCCATCCATTGAGGAATGGATGGAACAGACATCAGATCAGGACTATTATCATGAGCCATGTCCTTTGGATCTGATCCTTGGTTTCCTTATTCAGTTGAATGTTGACAGTCAGCTTATAATTTAACTGTGAAAAAAACTGGACAGTATGAAGTCTGAGTTTAATGTTTATATTTTAACTATCAATACATTTTTAATTTAGCTTCTTTTTTGCAGGTACACTGTGTGGAATGCATGGTGTTCAGACTACAACAGGTTGTCTAGCAATTAATGCTTATGAGAGTAAGGCTATAAATAATTAAATAGCTGTTTCCTGTAGCACAGGGTTTGATTTGCTCAGCCTTTGTCTTCTTTGTGGGTTTGCCCATGTTACATCACCAAACAGTACTCTAGGGCAACTCCTGAAAAAGGACACTTGTGCCCTGTATCGGTCACATTTGCTCACAGCAAGGCACTGTTGACTTTGAAGGTATATGCTGCATAAATAAGGCATTATCAGCTATTGAAGTAGGTCAGACCTGTACTGAGTAGCTTCAGAGGGGATAGCTATTTTTTATCTCAATAAAGACATAAGGAGGACAAACATGAGACATAAGTGTTCTGCAAGCATGCAAACCTATCCACCTCACCCAAAAAACAATATCTTGAATAATGTAATATTTCTGATTTTTGTATGAATTACAGGTTGTTTAACAAACACTACTGCAGCATTTTGCTCAGTAATTGTTTTGCTTTATTCACTGCACATGTTGTATTTTAGTAATATATCTTTTGCAGCACATTCTTTACAACCTCCAGCAACTGCAAAGGGGTTGACAAGTGTCAGGTCATATAATCTGCATTATTTGTAGTGAAGATTACAGCCATCTGATTTTCAGTATCCATTATTTAGTCATTGCTGTATACCAATGCAATACAGTCTTCTCTACAAGATCTGATTATAAAGGATTTCTGCATTTAGTTAAAAACTTACTCTTGCAGTTATTGAAGAAGACTAAAGCTTCAACTTGTTAATGAGCTTCTTCCTGTGACAAGGGTGTAGGTTTTGAATCTTTCTACCTTTATTTACCTACTGTGTGACAGTCATCAAGCCACTTAACCAGCCAGTGCTTTGGAGCAATTGGGAATTTGGGCTAGACTCCTTCAAGATCTTCTGGACTGCAATGCCTAATAATTAGGAACTTGTTACTGTTTTTTTGCCAGACATTCCCTATTGCATAGCTGATCTAGGTCAGGAAATGCTATGGCAATATCACCAGCACACCAATTTTTAATGCAGGCACTGCAATTGAAGATGAAGCACTGAAATGCAAAGTTGTTTGCCAACAATAACCTCTGTAGTACTAACAGTTCTCTTTAATGAGGAATTATTCAGATGACTTACTTCTGCAGAGATTGTGCATATTGACTTGGCATATGTTATCAGGTGGTTGATATTGCTTATGCTTTCATAAATACTCTGCTATTTAACCTTTGTTACACATAGCTGAATCTTACAGTATGATGCTAGTGATCTTTATACAACATCATGTAGTTCATCCAAAGCTACCAACAAACTACATGAAATGTATTTCTTCATAACAATTAACTGGCGTAAACAGTCAAGAAAGCATCTATAACTGCTGGTAGGAGTGGTGGGCTATCAGTGGAACAAAGTACCTTATCCTCTTCTCAACTGGTCGTTTTTAAAAATCTTTAATCTGGCTTTGCAGGACTAGTTGTACATGTGTACATGCATGTGTGAATTAATTTGGAATATTTTGGCTACTGTGTGTTTTGTGCGAATACAATCTGAAATATGTAACTCTAGTCATTATTATTGCTATTATTTTTTGGCACAAACATCTGAAAAGGATGTAGTCAACAATGAAGCTATAATTGCTGGGTTTGGAGTATGTCTGTGGGTAAAAATGACTGACCCTGCTGAATTGATAAAGTAAAAAAAAAAAAAAAGTTATGTCTTATCATGAAGTTCCATCTGTGTTGTCGATCTTCATCTGTTCTTGACTGATAGATTACGGTTCCAATCTTCGGAACTGTTACAGCTATTATATAGCTTGTGCCATCAACAAAACTCTTGCGCTAAAGGTCTACCCATAATGCTCCTGTGTATATTACCTCAGATTGAGTTTGCAATCTTATAGAAGGAAACATGCATATAAACGTAAAGACAGGAACTAAACATCTATGAAAAAGTCATGTCCAAGGAACATCCTAATTGAAAATCCAGGACAAAGATTGCTCCATCAGGAGTCCCAGGAGGGGGAAGGAGGGGGGGATATCAAGAACAGATGAAGATCGACAACACAGATGGAACATTATGGCAACACATAACTTCTTTATCTGATGTTGTCAAATTTCATCCATTCTTGACTGATGGGACAGAGTCTCCAGCTAATTTAGATCCTGGGTGACCCTATGGAAGAATATTCCTAAGAGCCATAGAACCAAAGGCAGCTCTTCCTCTGGAGACCAAATCCAATTTGTAATGAGAGATGAAGGTATGCAGACTAGTCCATGTTGTTGTTGTGCATATCTCATCCAAGGAAGACCATAAATGGAAAACAGCCGAAGTGGACATCAATCTGATGGAATGAGCCTTCACCGACATTGTTAGTTTTAGATTGTTTTTGTTATAAATGAAGGTAACACAATCTCTAAGCCATCTTGACAAGGTAATTTTAGACACAGATTTTCCTAAGGTTGTACCAGTGAAAGAAATAAACAACTGTTCTGATTTCCTGAATTGTTTAGTTCTTGCTGAGGTAAAAATATAACTGTGTACATCTAACAAGTGTAGGCGGTATTCACCTTTACTGGTAACATTTGGAAAGAAGACCAGTAGGTCTATAGTCTGATTGATATTGGAATCTAAATCCACCTTTAGAAGAAAAGATGGATTGGTCCTGAGTGTAACTCTGTCCTTACGGAAAATTAAGTAAGGGGGCTTTGAACATAAGGCTTACAAATCAGATACTTGTCTTGCAGAAGTCAGAAATATAAGTAGAAGTGTCTTCCAAGTGAAAAACTTCAAGTCACAAGTAGCTGCTGGTTCAAAAGGAAAAAGTACCAGTGATTGTAGAACAATAGTTAGGTCCCATGGAGCTAGAGGGTCTTTAATCGAATAGTTCCCTTGAGGAAGACATTACTTAAAATATGAGAAATTAAGGGTAGGTCTCCAAAGCCATTATGAAAGTTGGAGATGGCAGCTAGAATGACTTTAATAGTAGATGCAGAAGCTCCTTTTGTAAAAAGGATGGCCAGAAATTCTAACACTTACTCTACTGGTGCTGAGAAAGGGTTGAGACCATTATCACAAGCCCAGATCGAAAACCTCTTCCACTTACTGAGGTAGAGTTTCCTGGTGGATGGTTTATGTGATGCTAGCAATATTTTTCTTATGGGGATGGTATTATCATTATGCCTGGTGACTAATGGAATTGGAGGAACCAAGCAGTTAGCTTGAGACTTTGAAGGTTGGGATATACCAGTCCCTGAGGGTGAGATAGAAGGTCTGGAACTGAGTCCGGAATACATGGATGGTGAACTAGATGAGGCCATAGGAAGGGAAACCATATTTATTGAGGCCAGTAGGGTGCGATGAGAATTACTTGGCTTCTCAACCTGGCTGCTTTCTTTAGAAAGAGTGGGATCAGAGGGAAAGGAGGAAAATCATAGCGAAGACCTGGGGGCCAATCAAGGAGAAGATCATCTCTCGGGGATTCCCCCTGAGGGGAGATTAGGGCAAAGGAGAGTCTGCACTTGTTGTTTTGGGGTGAGGAAAAAGGTCACAGCAAGGTTGGCCCCAGCAACAAAAGATCTTTTTTTGCTATCATGGGATTAAGAGACCACTCGTGAGGTGAAAGAATGCACCTGCTCAGGTTGTCTACTATTACGTTTGAACCCCCTGAGATGTGCATTGCTATCAGAAAGTGGTTGGAGGCTACAGCCCATTGCCACACTAGTAGGGCTTCTTGGCACAGGGGGTAGGACCTGGTTCCCCCTTGCTTGTTGATGTACCAGACTACATACATGTTGTCTGATTGAACTGCGCTTGTTCCATGAGGGAGGATGGAATTAAATGCTTGAACACTAGAAGCATCGCCCTCAACTCCAGGATGCTGATATGTAGATTGGCCACTATCGTGGACCAAGTGTCCCAGACACTGCTCCCCCACCCCATCTGGGAAGCACCCATGGTTACTATGGCCTTGGGTTGTGGAGGGACAAAGGAGTGGCCAAGAAGAATTTACTCTGATTCCATCCACCAGGATAGGTCCTTGTTGCAGTGACTGGTTATAAATATAGGATGGTTCACTGGGTGAGTTAGAATGGACCACTGATTCACTAGCAACAATTACAGTAATCTCATATTGCGCTAAAGGGACCAGAGTTATCACTGCTGTCATGGACTCTAAGGCTTGAAGCACCTGGCAAGCTTGTACTTTGTCTGTGATGAGGATGGACTTGAAACCTTATTTTATGCAATCTGTGAGCAGGTAGGGAGGCTATGCAAGACTGCATGTTTAGACGAGCACTGATAAATTCCATATCCTGACAAGGATTCAGTTGGGACTTTGATTGACCGTGATGCCCAGATTCAAGAACAACTGTAGGGTGCTCTCTATTGCCTGTAGCAGTAGATGTCTGGTAGGAGCAGTAATGAGCCAGACGTCCAGATATAGAAACACCTGGAACCTGTGCAGTCTCAAGTAAGCTGCTACTGCTGTCATGCATTTGGAGAACACTCTGGGGGCTGTGGTGAGACCAAAGGGTAGCACCCTAAACTGATAATAACTGGCTCCTAGCCAGAAGCGGATGAACCTTCTTGAGTGCTTGTCCATTTCCATGTGGTAATATGCATCTTTAAGGTCTATAGAGCACATCCAATTGTTTTCTTCTAGAAAGGGAAGTACCGACTGAACTATGACCATCTGGAATTTGGACTATTGAATAAAATTGTTTACAATGCTGAGATCCAAAATTGGTCTCCAGTCCCCTGTCTTTTTTGGCACTAAAAAGAATCTTGAGTAAAATCGGGATCCTCTTTGGTCTGGTGGGACTTCTTGGATGACTCTTTTTTTCTAGCAACTTTTGCACTTCTAAGGCTGCTTGGTCCCTCTGACTGGGTGGAATGTTGGGGAGTCTTGATCGAGTTCTTAGGTAAAGGGAAAAGGGGATAAAGTAACCTCTGGAAATTATTCTTAGCACCCAGGTATCTGTGGATATAAGCCGCCAGGCCGTTGGAAGCAAAGAAAATTTTCCCCCAAATGTTTCCATAGGTAAGCAATCAGGCCTCCCTTCAGGAGCGCTGATAGGGTTGGCCAGAGAAAGACTCCCTGGAACACTGGTTTTGCGGGCCACCTCCCCTCTAGGATGGTGTCTTCCATTTGAACTCTCCCCTCTGCCCCATGGAGAGTCTGTACCACATGAGACCAAAAAAGGCTTCAGGGACATTTTGAAGCATATCTTCCCACTCTCTGACTCCTGGAATAGGCTTGCTGAGGAGCAGAAAAATGTATGCCAACAGCAGACAGAGTGTCTCTGTCTTTCTCACACCTGGATAGAGTTTCCTTAACCGTAGGGCTGAACAAAGATGATCCATCAAAAGGAACATTGGTGAAAGAAGACTTAACAGGCCCATCCAAGTGTATCGTTGAATAGCAACACCTGATCCGGCTGACCTGGTTGCCCCTTCAGCTGCATGTGCAATAAGCCTTATGGACAAATTATATATAGACTCCAGGGTAGCTAACTGGGAAGCCACTGGTGTATATAAAGTTTCAGTTTTTGGCACCGGGGATAAGTTACAGGCTACGGTGCCATGGGAGATGTTGGTACCAACATAGTAACTAATGACACCAGTGCCGACATAGCCATCGGTGTTGGGGTCATGGTCGGTGCTAGCGCCAACAGGGGTTGATGGCACTGAGATAGCACTTGGTGCTGAGGACTCAGTACCTTGCAAGGTTTTTGGAACCTTAAATCTCGGTTCCATGGAAGATCCAGCAGAAGGGCTTTTCTGCTTTTTTGGTGTCAGAGCAGATGGAGATGTAGGCACTGAATAACTGAATTTTGAACCTGATGCCAGAGGAGACTGGTCAGCCTGGGGTAAGACTTCTTCAAAGGGTGCCTTTACGAGCCCTTTGAGAATAAGCTTCCTTTTACATTCTACCACGGTTCTGGTACTAAAGCCATGGCAGATAGAACACTCAATGTTGAGGTTCGGAGCATTTTAGCAATAGACACGTTTCATGTCCGTCAGAGTTTGCCATTTTCCCCACTGCATTCCTGACAATGTTTACATCCAGTTGTAGATTTAGATTTATCTGCCATAATAATAAGTATACACAATCACACTATAAAGATCCTACCAACAATGGTAGGAAAGATTGCTTATCGGTAAGAAAGAGAAGGGAGAGAGAGGGAAAGAAAAACTTCCAGCTATGGTAGGCGAGAATACCAAGGGGCGAAACAGTCACACAAAAAAGAAGGGTAGACTAAGTTCAAAAATATCAGAATAAATTAGAAATTAGAGTAGAAACTGTATAAAACCGAAAATATAGTTGTATATCAAAAAATTCACTTAGCTGCGAGAGCGAATTGGCTGATGTATCTTTCTATAAGAGCAGCAAATGAGATCTGAGGTAATGTACATAGCAGCATTGTGGTTAGACCTTTAGGTCAAGAGTTTTTCGGCTGGCGTGAGCTATATAATGGCTGTATTGGTTCCAAGGATTGGAATCGTAACCCATCAGTCAAGAATGGATGAAGACTGACAACATCAGATAAAATATTAATCTGTTTTTGCAGGACTAGTGTGCATTTGTGTAAAGCACATTAAAATATTTTAATACCGTCTGACATGTGATGTGTGCACAGTTGATAAAGTGGCTGCCATTGTTCAGTATGGATATTGGTGGATTATAATGACAGCAGTTTGGCATTTTATGGCAGAAATGTTCTGAAATGGGTACTTTTGTCATTACTAATTCATACATTTTGTCTCACTGCTTACTGGAAAAATTTTCAAAACCACAAATTTAGAAAACACTCTAACAAATGTCACTGTATTAGCAAAAATATAATTTAAAACCATTAGGGATGGCAAATCAAAAACACATGCATCTATGTGTGGTCCTTAAAATGAGTGAGGGAGGCCTATGGTTAGAAACCAGCCTGGGACCATGCAAACAACTTATACCTCTACTCAGTGGAAGCTTAAACTATTAATGTTATCCAAATAAATCAATGGGAAACACTATTATTACAAAAAAAGAAGAAGAAAACATTAAAACAGATAGAATATGTGGGGTCTAGTTGGTATGGTATATGTAAATGGAATATATGACGTCTAATTTGTGTGATACATGAATTAACTTATACTGTAGGATTAGTGAACTCAGTCTGAGATTTGTAGTTATACTACTAGTCATAAAATGTATTCCCTAAACATACAGTACATGGTATTTCACATAAGATCATGCAGAAACTTACACCCACAAACACAGACACATGTACATATATAGGTGAAAATTACTGTTTGTCAGCTTTCAGTTAAGTGACAGAACGTTGTGACAAGAAGGTCACCAGATTGCATTAATCAATGTTAGAGAAGAGGAAGAAGCTTTGTGTTACATTTTTCTAATGTTCTCCCTCTTCTACATACATATATAGCTTTCATAAAGTAGATCAAATTATTATCCTTAGAATATTTAGCTTCGACTGAGTTTGCTGCTTATGCTATAAAATTCTTGATCCTTCTAACAACTAAAAACTAAAATTTGTGATTATTTAAACAGTAAATGTTTGACAGATAAAGATAGATTCTATAATCACCAACATATATAAAATAAGAAAACACAGTACTTTGCCACAAGATTCAAGTTTTTGGAAGTGTCTTAGATAATCTGTTCCCATGTGGACTCTCTGAACTGCTGCTCTGCATTTCTGCCACAGAAACATAACTGCATCAGCAATCATATCCTTGTCAGGCTGAATCTCCTAAAAATGCAAATATTCTGATAAATATATTGATTTCATAATGCTAACATTTTCTGCCAGAAAGTACAGTGTAGTTTAAAAAAAAAGTTCTCAATTATAGCTGGAGTGAAGTAACTTAAAATGGAAAACAAACAAATGCAAGATAAAAGCTATCTTAAACTATGTTATAAATGTAATTTCAAACTTAGTATGCAAGTTTCATAAACTATATACATCTGCATTTATCGAAAAAAATTAACTTTACATTTTCTTATACTAAAATGGCGCACAAATCATAGAGAAGCTAAACATCACCTCACTTATAATAAAAAAGGTTACAAAAATAAAATAAATATACATATTTTTTCAAGAATTAAGAGGTTACATGTGAGATACTTACATATCCACATGATACAGTACAGGATATTAATAGGTATTGCCTCTATTTGCCAAAGCAGAAGTTAATGAACACACATGCCTCTCTATCTATGACAATGTCCCCACTGGACCAGGAACTAGTTCTGCTGGAGAGATTTGTGTACCTCCATAATCTGCAAGGCTTAGTTATCTGGAATTTCATGCACCTGTCACTGTCAGACCTAATGAACAGGTGTGAGGTGAAATCCCAGATAAAGAACAGTTCACCTCCAAAACATGTTAATGATTGATTAAGTAGAAGCTGTGAATATGAATGAAGGCTAAATCAAGATGAGAATCAAACAGTTGTATAAGTGCTCTTACCATAGCAGTAAAAGTTCAATTATATTATGGCTGCAGTAGCCTTTAACTATATGCGTTACATCCTGCCAAGGATATAGTAGACAGACAGTCTTCCAATGTCTTAGATTACTCCCACCCACTTGGCCAAGGGAGAAAACACCTTCAGGACTTTTTTGTCCCAGAAATAGGAAAGCTACCATTCTGGTAAAAAAAACTATGTATAAAAAGGAGAATGGTGGGAGGGTATAGCTACTACAGCAGTGATACAACTGAATAAAGTACAGTTATATAAGTCCTACTTACCTGTATCAGTAAAAGTTTGAACTTCACACTGCCTTAGTTGCAAATGGGTTCTGAGCCTGTACACAATGACAGCTTTCCAGAGCTACAAATCCCCTCCCTTGACTCTCTGTTACAGGAGGTTGGCTAGGCCACTCCCATCAGGGAAGTCTAACCCCCGTCACAGAAAATCATTTGTTCAGGCTTTGAGTGCTAAGAAGGAAGAACCAAGAAAGACCAGAAGTAAGAATGTCCTGAAACCAACCAATTTGCAGCAAAAAAATAGCAACACAAATAACCAAAGCAAAACAGCAACACAATAAGGTTGGATACCATCAAACTATATACAAAATATGTGTGGGTGGGTAGATGCTGCCACTGAGGCAGTGTGAAATTCAAACATCTACAGTTACAGTTAAGTAAAACTTACACAACTTGATTATGTTCATTAATTCACACTGCCACAGTGGCATATAGGTAGATTCACAAAGCTTACACTACCTTGGAGGAGAAAGGATAAGGATACAGAAGCCCTTGGAGAATGGTCCTTACAAAGCCTGCTCTGAAACATGAGAATGAATCCAGTTTGTAGTGCTTTGTAAAGGTATGAACAGTGGACCAGGTTGCTGCCCCTAAAGTGTTTCTAGAGTCCACATCTTTTCAATATGTCATCAAACAGGATAATGGTCTGGTGGAATGTGCCTTAACCTTGCCTAGAATTGATTAACCATGATGAGAGTAAAAAAAACTATAGCAGAGGATAGGATGCAATGAGTAATCAATTGGTTAGAGAAGGGTTGACCCTTTCTAACCCCATAACAGGAAATAAGCAGCTGTTCATCTTTCCCGGACGACTTAGTTCTGTCAAGGTAGAACTTAAGCTGCCTGTGCACATCCAAGGTATGCAGAATCTTCTGTCCTATGTTTTTAGGTTTCAGAAAAAAATGGAAGGTTGATGGCTTGATTCAGGATCAATTCAGAAATAACTTTTGGCATGAAAGATAGGTTAGTGTATACAATAACCCTTTCCTTGTGAAAATTATTTAAGGCTGGCCTTCCATGAAAGCTTGTTCAGAGACTCATCTTGCAGATGCCAGAGCAATAAGCGAAACAGCTTTCCAAGTGACAAACCTCAAATCATACTGAAAGGAGATAAGGTAAATTTTTCAAAAACAAAGCTGAGATACCAAGGAGGAGAAAATTGCATTTGAGGGGGACTCAAGCTGAACATTCCTTTTGTAACCTGTTTGACTAGAAAAAGAGATGAGAAAGGGGGATCCATGGGCAGACAAGCTGAGACGGCTGTGATTGGCACCTTAATAAATACATAAGATAAGCCATCACTGAGTAGCTCACATACATTTTTCAAAATCAGAGGGGTAGACACCATACTGGGCCCTCTGATATCTGTTAGGCACAACCAAGAAAACCTTTTCCACTTGTAAAAGCAAGACTTTCTAGTTGCAGATTTTCTGGCCTCCCTCAGTACCTGCTGCACATCCACTGGGACAACTGCCTAAAAGGTATCAAGATAAAATCATCCAAGCTGTCAGTAATAATTGCACTAAGTTTGGATATACCAGTTGTCCCTGACATTATGTGAGCAGTTTCAGAATGTGAGGAAGCTTGTGGCAAATGTCCTTGGCCAGTTCCATAAAATGGAGAACGAACTTCGCTTGGGCCAGAAGGGTGTAAACCACAACGATCTTTGGTAATTCTTTCTGACTCTTCAGAAATACCTTGGGTATTGGGGGAAAGGTTGGAAACGCATAAAGAAACATTCTCATCCAAGGGAATAAGAATGTTTCTCTCCTCCAAGTATAGCTGCAAGGATGCCTCAAACAGAATTTTTATGTCTGTTTTCAATGGAGGTGAACAGAACTATTTGAAGTGCTCCTCGCATCCGGAACAAATCTATTCAGAACTCTGTACTGAGTTTCCCATCATGAGGGTCCATCCAGCATGTGCATAGCCTGTTTGCCACTATGTTTTGCTCTGACAGGATGTTTGAAGCCTAAATTGTCAAACAATGTTGTAAGGCTAGCTTCCAGGCCAACTTTGCCAGGTACCACATGACTTTGGTGTCATCTGTGACTAGTAAAAGAAGACCTGGAGACCATAAGTGGTGAATAACTTTTAAGGACTAAATAATTGCTAACCTTTCTTTGACATTTATGTGCTATGTAGAGACCAGAGGACCCAATTAACCTTGCAGTTGAACTCCCCTGTAAACTGTTCCCCAAGCAAAATCTAAGGAGTCTGTCCAGAATGATTGAATGGGGGTCTTAAGGAAGAAGGCCAAGTCTGGACTGAAAGACATACGATTCCTCCACCACTGTAACTCTTGTTTCATTAACTCCAGGAATGGTACCTAAAACTCTAAGGGATGCAAGTGCTGGCTCCAACATTTTTTTAAGCACCAATGAATCTTTCTCATGTGAAGTCTGGACCGTGGTATCATGAAGGTCATTGATGTAATGGGGTCTAGAAGTCTGAGAAACTCTTTTGAGGAGGCAGCTTCCTGAATAGACAAATCCATGAAAGAAAATGTAAAAAGTTAGGACTTTGTCTTCTGGTCATACTTTTTTCTGTGTCTGTCATACACCCCAGGAAGACAATTCTTTGTGATGATGTGATGCAGGAATTTTGTAGGTTCAACTTGAAGTTGGAAGCAATTGGAATGTGATGATAAGCATCCTACAGATGTAAAGTCACCATGGAATAGTGGTCTGGAAGAAGGGGTATGAATGTCTACAGGGTGAGGATTTTGCATTTTGGAATTTTCCAAAAGGTATTTAGGTATGACAAATTTAACATCAGTCTCCACTATAGCTCCCTTTTGTATCCATTTTGGTGTAAAATCATTGTACTTTTTTCTGCTACAGAAACAGGTTGCATAACCCCTGCTTGCAACTTGAGAAGGACTACTGAAGAGAACAGGTGTGTCTATTCTGGTCTTCTAGGTGCAGGGGCATTTTCCTGAAGAGAGGAGGATTTTCTGTCTACTGCTATTTTATTGAGCACTTCCTTGTGCCTGGCTTGGACACTTGTAACTACAATACCTGGACTGCTCCTGAAACCATCTGGACCTACAAAGCTAATACAAGTATTTTTTTGCACTTGCTCGAACAGTGCTATTTAACACTCTTGTGCTGCATTTATTGATTTGGTTGCATTTATCACTGTTTTTCAGCAAACATTTTAAAGAAACACTGTTTGTTACTGTACTGCCCTTAGGTTGTTTTAACAGTATTCTGATATTTCCTATTCTCCTCTGATACTGCAAAAGTTGTTCTCAGTTTGCCAAAGTTCTCCTGAGTCTGCCAAAATATTTCTAAGTTTTGCAAAGTTTTTGTGTGTTGTGAACATTTCTCAGAGTTAGTGAACTTATTTTTAAGGATTCCTGATATTGCAGGCATTCTGACTTCTGTTGTAAAGCATTTGTTACTGCACTTGAGCTCAAAACCAGTTTGCTGTATATTAAGAGGGTTCTTTTGTACTCTGTGGGAGCACAGAGCTGAATTCAAGCCATCCAAGTTGGTATTGTGCTTTTATCTGATTGGCCTGAGGGTTTAACTTTGTAAAAGTCTGTCATCCTGCTTGTATAAAAGGATTACATTTTTGTGAGATTGTGCTCATTTATTCAGAACTTCCTTGTACCTGGCCTGGACACCTGTGACTACAAGACTTGGATTGCTTCTAAAATCACCTGGATCTACAAAACTGATATAAGTAAATGTTTGCACTTGCTCTGTTTCAGTCCTACTTAATACTTCTGTGCTGCATTTATTGATTTTGTTGAATTTATCACTGTGTTTCAGCCTGCACTTGTTAAATAAACTCCATCTGTTTGTTACTGTGCTGCTATTAGGTTCTTTTAACAGTATTCTGATATTGCCTAACCTTCTCTGATACTACAAAAGCTGTTCTGAGTTTGCCAAAGTTCTCCTGAGTCTACCAAAATATTTCTAAGTTTTGCAAAGTTTTTGTGTGTTGTGAACATTTCTCAGGGTTAATGAACTTATTTTCAAGGATTCCTGATATTGAAGGAATTCTGACTTCTGTTGTAAAGCATTTGTTACTGCACTTGAGCTCAAACCAGTTTGCTTTACATTGAGAGTTCTTTTGCGCACTGAATTCAACCCATCCAAGTGTGGAACTACTGGTCAAAAGATTATTATGCTTTTATCTGATTGGCCCGAGGGTTTAACTTTGTAAAAGTCTTTCATCCTGCTGGTATAAAAGCTGATGTGCAAACGAGGTTCCCCTTGCCTGCATATAAGCAAACGTCTGCAGTTTAAAATCCTCTATAGGAAATGCTCTCCATAGTTTCAAACAGTTCACAGCTGCTCAAAGAGCTGCCAGTTTGTGCAGAAGGTGGTACCACTACAGGACATCTAATAGAACACTACTAAACACTCACACTTTGACCTTTAAGTGACTCTCCCCTACTCCTTCCCATCTAGAAATTGTTTTTCCTTTACTTACATAGAATAGGCTATATTTTGACATGCTGAATCTAGACTGTTTAGTATCACTGTGGTGTTAAACCAGGCATCTTAAACTATGAGGGCTTCCCTGTACCCTAGTGGCAGAAGTGCATAGCTCAGGACCTATCTGAGTTGGGGATTGCTGGAGAAAGGCTCTGACACTTTCCCATTAGTAGTTGTCTTAAAAACTGTTTACATTTGTCTGTATATAAGCCTTGCATTTGGGTGTGTTTGCACTCAGTTTACCAGAATTGCTCAACATTTGGGAAATTTAAGTCAGAGGTCTAAAGTGCATCTGGCCTGAAATCCAAGGCATCCACTAAAAAAACTGAAAATAAGTATATTTTAAGCCAACACTGCACTTTGTTAACTGTATTTAATTACTGCTTCATTTTTGCTGTTTGTGACTGCTTTTTACTGTGCACTTTAAAATTGCATTTCATTGCCTTATATAACATAGGCTAGATTCAGACCTGCTGATTCTAGAATGTTTAGTATCATAGTGCTCTTAAACCAGCCACCTTACATTAAGACTGCCTCCCTGCACTTTGTGGCAGAAGTGTGTAGTTCAGGACCCATCTGAGATGGGGACTGCTGCAGAAAGGTTCAGTATGAGGTTTTCCCATTGGTAGTTGTGTTAAAAACTATTTAAATTCACCTGTATATAAGCCTTGAATTTGCTTGTTGCTGCATACCGTGCAATGGAGTTTAGCAATGCGCTGTATAGATGCAAATGCCTGGGAACATTATTTTCTCTAGAGACCTTCCAGTAGAACCCCCCCCCCCCCAAGCTTGCCTGCTGAGCAAAGGGCAACTCAGTTGCACTCTAAGCAGCCTTTTCACACTTATCATCCACAACCTACTATACACCCACTACCTTTGCTACTCCAAGGCAAACTAGCCCACTAGTTAGGCCAAAGTCCTAAGTCCAGTTAGCCCACTTCTTTCCCAAATACCACATTCAGAAAAATACTGCCACAATAGACAGGCAGTTTCCCATAATTTTTCCTGCCAACTTAATTGATATTGGCATCTTGAGTCAATGTAGCAATTGCTTCATGTATACTGATTGCCATTTACTCCTAAAGCAAACTAACACCCTATGTGAGAGATACAAATACACTGTGGAATTGGAGTCAATTCTCTCATGTAAGGAACAGAGACCTCCTAAACGCACATCACCTACACTCACCACTAAGCAAAAAGAAACTACTACACATATCAACACACACACAGCTGTGTCTCAACAAATAAGTTCCTAAAGCAAAGTACATCAAATGTCTTAGTCAAAGGCAACTCCATAGTGAGAGACACCGATGCCCCCCTCACCAGACTGGACAAGGAGAAGGTCACAGTCAGCTGCCTATCAGGTGCCAGGATCTGACAAATCATGCTTGCACTCAAGTCACTCAACAAGTACCATTATGACACTATAACAGTCCATGTAAGAGTGAATGACTTGAGACGTACCTCTCTGGAGTATATGAAGAGAGGGTTTCACTTCATAATCTCGAATTAATGAAATCTCAAATTTCAGCATTTCGAGACCATGAAGCCGAAACCATCACAACACTGGCACTTACAAAGCCAAAACCAAAACACTGAACATGCAGCACACAACACACCACACACAAACCACAACACCCACACCACAAAACAAATAAACACACCAAAACACCACACAGGCACACACCTACAATACAGAAATGCAGGGGAGCAAACCCCCCGCACCCCCCCACACTCCCCCTACTTATATATACAAACTCTGAGATCGCACAAACAGAAAAAAAGAAAACAATCACACACAGACATTCTACAGTCCCTTGCGCCCGCACACACACACACACACACACACACACACACACACACACACACACACACACACACACACACACACACACACACACACACACACACACACACACAAAACACATCTCAACGTACACCTCCCTAACCTAACCCACATGTACAAGTCAGAAAAACGCTCACATACACTCACTTACATGACATTCCGAACACCATCCCAAACAGATGCTTCACGTAATGTACCGGAAATGCATAAGTGCAGATTCAAGATATTCAAATTCGCTCTTATGCACTTTTGGCATTCTGAAGTTTCAGCTTCATGGTCTTGAAATGCTGAAATTCGAGGTTTCAACATTTCAAGATTATGAAGTGTAACCGAAGAAATATATGACAAAGCTCTCTGATTATGTGTCCCAGATATGTTCCTAGGTCTAAGCAGTATAATTTCGTCACCCAGGATGATGCCACAATATAAACAAAAAATGACTGACTTCAACAATTGGCTTAGCTTCTGGTGTCAGTCCAGGGGGATCCAGTATCTGTCAGCCTGGGAGGATATGGTAGATAGACCTCGTTTCTTTGCTAGAGATGGTCTGCACCTGTTCCGTTTAAGCTTTTGGATACTGGTAAAGGCCCTTGCCTTCTCCATATCTCTTTTAGGCAACATCAAAACAACAAAGTTTCCAACATAAGAAAAATCTAATCGAGACAAACTCAGGGTCGTAATGCTTAATGCTAGAAGTTTAAAACTGAAACTGCACTCCCTGGAAGCATTCCTCACCTTGGAGGATGCTGATGTCTGTACAGTTACTGAGATATGGTTCAAGGTTGCTGACAGCACCACAGCTGTGCAAGGCTACAATGCCTTCCACATGTTCACACCTCAAAATAAGCATAAAGGAACCAAAGGTAGAGGTGTATCCATCTTCATTAAAACCAAATACACTTCGAGACTGGTCAAAAAAATGACTCTCTAGAACTACTCCATGTCCAATTAACTATAGTGAAAGTACCATACCACGCCACTGCTAGCTATAGATCCCCCACCATGAACCAGGATAAGCACACGACCTACCCCTTGGTTTACTGGAATAGCTTGCCAAACAGCCCAACACCTTGGACATGGGAGATATCAACTATCCTTCCATAGACTGGGGGACATACATGCGCAAAAACATGCTCACCTAGAGGTTCCTGGACTTTGTTAACACAAATGGTCTGGAACAGAAAATCTTCACCCCCACTAGGGGCTCTAATGTTCAGTTTTGTTTGAAGTAACTAACGAAACTGATACCCTCACACAAAAAAAAAATTATAAAAAACTTTACCAAAGCTAATTACAGCCTACTAAGCGATGGCATAAAAAGCTTCATACCACCCACAATCGTAGACATCAATGATCAATATGCAGAAGTATATACAAATGCCCTGCACAACCACTTAAGCAACTTCAAAACTCTGCTGTACCTGACCAGATCAAAACCAGGTATTCCCATAAAAACAAGCCATTGTGGTGGACTTCAAGTGTAAACAGATTACATAACAAGAGGAGAAAACTGTTGTCCAAAAGCAAGAGGGCTATCATTCTGCAGAGGAAGAGTTCCCTCCAAAGCCTAAACAAAGAAAATCAGAAATGTTGTAAAGTCTTCTAAAACAAATTACAAAACTAAAATTGCATCCCTAGCCAAGGATAATCATAAGGTATTATTTAACTACATATGAACTCTAAAAGGGAATGCCAAGCTATTTGCCGAACTGGTGGTAGATGACAGATTCAGAGCAAACTTCACCCCCTATCCCCACCTACCACTTCCCAAGGCATACCTGACACTAGCCCTCTGCCTAGTATATCTAGAGAACAGGTCATCTCTGCGCTCACCAAGGCCAAAAACACGGCCTCACTAGGACCAGATAATATCCCAGGTTGTTTACTGAACAATCTAAAACAAGACCTAGTGGACCTACTTGGCATTCTCTTTAATCATATCTTGAGAATTGGATATTTTCCTGCAGAATGGAGAACATCAACAGTAATCTCCAGCAGAAAGGGGGATCACTGACCAACTCTGGGAACTACAGACCCATAAGTCTAACCAGTCTCATCTGCAAGGCCATATAAAGGATTATCATGGACCTTATCAACTAAGACATAGGCTACCTCCAAATGCAGGACCCAACCCAGTTTGGCTTCATTAATGGTAGATTATGGTTATTAAACCAGGTAGACTTCTTTGAGAAGGTCACAAAAGCCATGGATGAAGGTAAAACAGTGCACACAGCCTATCTCGATCTTGCCAAGGCTTTCAACACAATACCCCACTCTGGCATTGTTGAGAAACTCTCCCAGCTGACCGACAGAACACACTCTGTTAAAATTGGTGACTCCACCTCCACCAGTAGACCCACCAACAGTGGAGTACCACTGGAGTCTGTGCTGGGCCCCTTACTGTTTGAAATCTATTTCTCAGAAGCCCAGGCCAAAGTAGACAGCCTCTGGCTCACCAAGTTTGCTGATGATTGCAAACTGGGAGCAATCACTGAGTCCCCCAGTGATGTCAACATATTACAAGAAGGGCCAACACAAACCAATGATTAGTGCCAAAGCCATAATCTAAAACAAAATACAAAAAAATGCATTATTATTCCCTTTAGCAAAACAGAATTTCCTACAAATTACAATACTGACAGCACCCTCCTGAGTTCCAACCCTGTGGTTCGAGACTTGGAAACACAGATTGATAACAATCTGAACTTCGACCACCAAGTTTCCACAGTGGTAAGGAAAGCCTTCTATGTAGCCCACCTCACAAGCAAGGGCATAGCATCCAGGTCAAAGGATATTATAACTCCATTGTAGTCAGCCCTCATCAGACCACTAATAGAGTATAATGCATTCTTTTGCATGTACCTCACCAGACACCTGCAATAACTGGAGAGACCTCAGAGATTTCTTACTAAAAAAAATACAAGGACTCCAAACCATAACCTATGTGTACAGTCTAAAAGCCTTGTCACTTTACTCTGTATCTTATAGGCTACTGACAGGTGACTTGTGCCTGGCCTATAGTGCAATTTCCGACCCTGTCCTAATGGAAATGCTGCACATCCACAAGTCAGACGGCACAAGAGTCTGTCCTCTAGGGATCTCAACTTAGCCCGTGACATTAACAGAAGTTAAAGACAGATATGTCTCACAGAGAATGCTGCTCCTCTGGATAGACTTCCTATTCACATAAAACAGAGCTTCTCACTGACCCTATTCAAATGAAACCTAGATAACTGGATGGGAGACTGCAAATTCGCCCCTGTGGTAGCACTTATGTCCCTCATGAACAAGGGTAGCCAGTGTTGATCACAGACCTGCTCTGTTCATAAATTCGTTCTGTGAACTACCCAAAAAGAACAAATAGGGATATTTGGGATTAACATGTTTAGGCTTGTAAAGGCTCTAGGGCTGCTTGCCTATTAACCTCCTATGAACGTATGCTAAGAGTATCCTCACTGAATTATTGTCAGCACCGTCTTGTCTGAGACTGTGTGTGGCCAGGCTGCTGGGTTGAGTCAAAGCTTGGGGAAGGGGGAAAGGGGAAAGGGGAGGATGCCCTAAGTCTTCGCATAGTCATGTTTAGAAGGGGAATGAGTTTTTGGGGAAAGGAACCCTTTTTATTTGGTTTGTAAGCATTATTCTTCTGCCATTTCCTTTTGGTACCCTGACTTTTGTTAGGCTGGGAATTTTATTTGTTCTGACTTTTGAAGCTGGTAGCCTTGTTACGGGAAAACATGGGAATATGAAACATTCTAGATTCTCCATGCATCAATTTACATCTATCATCCCCGTTTGAAAACCTGGGTAGCAGCAGAGCAAAACACAAATTCAGAACTTAAAGGAACATTCAAAATCTCATTTTTCTAAATCCTCAGAAAAATTCTGGTTATGTAACCAAGTATACTTTTTCAATAGAACAGAAGCCGCTGCATTTCTTTACATTGCACCTGTACCTTCCAAGACACTCCTCAAAGTATGTTTCCAAACCTGAGTCACATTAGAAACAATCTCATTCATATAATACTTATATTCAGCAGGTAAAAAAGCAGCAGTCATTCAAACTGTAATCACATTGCATAATAAATTTCCACATGAAGGTCTGATAATTTAAAATTCTAAAGACTAAATTACTAGACTGAGTCAACTTTTTTCCCTTAGATTCTAACTACTTGCCTGTTTTATCTGATATTTTAGGGTTAGAAAAAGGCAAGGCTCTCTTGATGGAGTTGACAGTTGGAGAAACAGCAGCTGAATCAGCTGACAAAGGAGCAAAGAGAGCTGTAAGGTCAGAGTACACCTTGTATTTCCTCACAACCTTTTAAGGAACTAGTTCACTAGCTAAAAAGGTTTTACATGAAGTTTTATAGACATCATCTAAGGCTGTGAACACACAAGGAACAGCCAAAATATTTGGAATCTCATCCTCAATCAGATAATAAACTCTGCTAATCTCAGGTGTAGCTCCAGACTGCTTCCAGTCAAATACATCTGTAAACCTAGGTAGCATCTATAGAAAGGTGAACATTTGCTTGGGTTTTTGAACCTGTTTACCTTCAGGAGAATCTGATTGGAAGGACTCACAGAGTATGTTCACTACTGTCTGTATTACAGTACCCATCAAAAATCAACATCACTAAACTGATATCTGGAGAAGATAGCTCCAAAGTCATTCTGAAAAGGAGCACAGTCTCCGATATTAGCTGACTGTAAAACACTCTTAGCTAAGGAAACCACATCAGCCCTTTACATGGTATCAGCCCTATACATGGTAATTACCTGATTTTCTGTCATGTGTTGAACTTTCTGTTTCTTCTTTATATGAACTACACTGGAGGATAAAATATCCGTGAACACAGTATTATGTCTGGCAAGGGGTCTCTTACCCTCAACCTCTCCTGTACTAAAAGGTTTTGTTCTCCCATATCTGGGCTAGGAACTGGAACAGCCCCAGAGAATGTGTCTGAGCCCCTTGCCATACTTGGCTGCAGGTTCAGAGGAGAGGGTGACAGGGAAAAAGGTAAGCAGTCTGCTGGCTGGCTTAAGGCAACAACAGATTCACAAATTATAGGCTGAGGTGTGTTTTGGTTGAGTTTTTTATTTTTAGGTGCAAACTGATTTGATAGAGGGGCAGCCGCGTCAAGTCAGGGGAACAAAAACATAAGCCAAAATAATGCACTGACACTATTAAGGGCTGACTAAGGGCAATAATAAAAAAATATATTCCCACACAGCAAATAGGGATAAACTGCATAAAATATAACAGAAACAGTTTACATTGTGCTAAGCCTTGTTCTACAATTTGCACAGAGTAGTACACAACAAGCATTCACAATCAGAATACCAACTAAAAATCACTTTTCCAAACAGTGACAAAAATCAAATATATACCCTTAAATCAAGAAGAAACTTTTCGAAATAGCATAAATAAGCCTTTATTTAGATATCCTTTTGTGATTTAATGATAAAACAGCTATAGCAGTGTTAAATCAGAAGTAAATATAAAAATGAAGAAAAAAGTGAAAGATGCAGTATTTTTCTCTCATAACTTCAAAATGAAGCTGATAAAATAACAAAACAACAGGCCTCTTGGCACCATGCTTTATGTGCATGAGGCAGCCCCTAGTATTCAACTGATACCACAGAACTTCTTTTCCAGTACAAGTGATAAAGCACTTTAGAAAAGGGTCAAAACTGCATAAAAGCAGTATTCAGCATACAATCAATACAGTATTAATGTAGAATTCCCAGAGGAATTAATAGCAGTAGTAAATAGTAAGAATTTTAAAATAAAAAATTAACACACACACACACACATATACATATATATATATATATATATACACATATATATATATATATATATATATATATATATATATATATACACACACAAATCAAAAGTATATTCCAATAAAGAGAAATGGAAGTCCCATAGGGATTTTATCTGAGTCTGGACGCGTTAATCCTCAATGCAGGTTGCTGAGAAGATCCAACTGTGTGATTTCTACAGCTTGCACTTAAGGATTTAACAATTGAATTTCTGTGACAAGGGTTAGGCTTCCCCTAATGGGAGGGGCTTAGCCAGTCCATTATTACAGAGAGTCAGAGGAGATGACTCTGAGCTCTGGAAAGCTGCTAGTGTGGGTTTATGCAGGCACAGCATCCATATACTACTGAGGTAGTGTGAATGATGACTATCTGAAGCAAAAACATTTCTCTTACTTTCATAATTAGTCAAGATAAAGACAGTTAAGAATTCTAAAAACTGAAGTTGAAGAAGCATGCATTTTTCTACCAAACTTATCAAAAGACTCCCCATGCTTATCAAAAGGAGAGGGATTAGATATTTAGCAGCAGATGGATTCACTAAAGCTATAGTAGCTGGTTCATGTCTGGGACTGGTGCTTAAAAACTTGAATAACTGAGGAACTTTATACAACCTGTTTTTTTTTTTTTTTTTTCTTCTTAAGGTCAGCAGGTTCCCTATAAGAGAAATTACAGGCTGTGATAAAAACATCCTCTAAACTGGCAAAACTAGAAGGATAGTTGAATGTTCTGGAGATTCTCCTTGTAACAAATCATAATGTTTTATGAGGGACTAAGACACCTCATTCATCCTGGAAATACTCTTAGAGAAAGAGAATCCCTTGTAGGAAGAGTCAGTTCTCGTGCTCTCCTCAGGATCCAAATCAGAAACCTGTGGAAAAAAAATGCATCTGTCCCTTCATATTCCTCTACAGGATCCAAATTCTGAACCTCTTCAGGGAAAGAGGAATCCATTTTTCTTTTTATCAGAATCAGCCTTATATAAAGGACCAAGTGTCTTTGCAAGATCCTGAGTCCAGCCCAATAAATTACTCCTGTCAAGGGTAACTGACATAACAGAAGATAAATGCTTAGTTTTCTGTCTCTTTTTCACAGGAGTTTATGAAGAACAAAACAGTACTGTCAGCAAAAACTTCCACAGACATGGGCACAACATTCTGGCTGAGCAGGGGCACATTCTCTGCCACTTCTCTATGTACCTCCAGGAATGATTTTCCCTAACAACTCAACAGGAGCCCTACAGCCACAGAGGTTGTGTCTAACCCCTAGTTTATGGTGGCTGTATGGACTTGCACCAGAGTGATCTGAAGAAAAATATGAGTAGTCTGAGGAACCAGCTTTTGCCATAGCAGATTCACTCACCTGTTGCTGAGGCATATATATATTACCAATCTGCTATGGTGGAAAAGGCTGCTTACCAATGTTTTTCTTTTTGCTTTTGTGGCTGGAAGAAGGTCCAACTGAAGAACAGGTACTTTGTGCCATGGTCAAGCCAAAAATAGTGCTTGTTTCCTGGAGAGGTTTAGCAAGAATGGTTGGTAAAGAAGGAAAGTGGCAAAAAAAGTAAGTTTTTTCTAAAAAAACAGCAAAAAGCACTTTAAACACTTTCCCATCCCCAAAGTAAAATAATCAGGTTCTCCACAGAAAATGTAGTTTTAATGAACTTTTTACTACAAAAGTAAAAAGGTGCGCTCCTGTTGAATAGTACATAAAAGTCATGAGACAGTCAAACAAAACACCTTTTCCTATTTTAAAAGTACTTCTTTGTAAGAAAAAAACAATCTTTCTCTAGTAAAATTGCAATGTGGAAGTTATCCATGCAAGCGAACTTATCTGGCCAGCAATGGAACAATGTTAGCTGCCTATCAATCCTTGAAAGCCTGCAGAGGAACACTCTTCTAAGTGGTAGGAAAGCTATGAAAGGCTTGGTGCCTAAACTTGAATATTAGTCAGCTCAGTTCAAGCTAATGGTTTAAGGACATGGAAGGCACCCTAATGCTTTGGAAGCTGTAGTTGATCTCTGCCTAACATATAAAGCTATGTCAAACCCAGAGCTGTTGGACATGCTACACCTAAAGAAATCCCAATCCCTCCGAGCTACACACTCTAGGTACCTAAACCTTGTCACCACAATAAACAGGACACGCTGGAGGGATAGATTCTTGTTCCAGAGACTTCCTATACTCTGGAACAAGCCATCTATCTATGTCAAGCAAAGTTCTTCATTAGCACTCTTCAAGAAAAATCTTGATGAGTGGATGGGAAATAGGAAATACACCCCAGGGATCACTTCTGTGTCGTTGCTCGACAGTGGTACAGGAAAATAACTTTCTTGGGTGGCGTAAGCTATGGAACCTTTCTGGCTAGGCTTATGTAGGCCCTTGGGCCAATAGCCTAGTACCTACCTATGAACCTATAAACCTATTTGTTGACCAGGAAAGTCCACTGGGTTCAAGACCCATTTTTAATAGAGGCCCTGGGAGAAAAGCTCAATTTACACAATTATTTTATACTGGACACAAATGTTACAGCAACTTTCAAAGTTTTAATACACATACAAAGTTTCAATACACATATGTTGATACACATGCAGCAATACACATACTTTTTTTTTTACATTCCTATGGCCTATATGATTTTCAAAAGATTAATAATATAGTGTGCAAATATTTGCGTAACTTATTTAGGGTTGGAATTGTGGATATTTATTTACACAAATTTATGGTGCATGTCAGCACAATGGTCCTTTATATCTAGATGGGTCTAGGACTAATGCTCGACAGTACTTTTCACCGAAGGCTTAATGGCCAGGCATACTTACGCGAAAGTGCTTTTAACCGAAAAAGCACTTTCGTGTATGTGGGGGAATGACTGTTATGGAGATCGTACTATGGTGCGGGTAAGGGAATTTTTTCCTTTTCCTCACTGTAGTGCAATCACGGAGTGAGAATATTAAAGTGGGGGGGTGTGCAGGTGCATTTTTTTTTTTTTTTTTGACGCACTTTAACGAAAGTGCTTTTTTGGTAAAAGCACTTTTGTTAAGTGTGTTCGGTGATTTTGGATTCGGACTGTTGAGCTTTCATTCAGCAGTCCTAGATCCATCTAGATAATGAGATTATGAGCAAAATATTTAATTAAAATCAAATTTGTAGGAAAAGATTGTATTGACATTGATAGGAGGCATACACTTTTGATGTGGGGGACATAGTTTAAAGTGGTCTAAAGTTTTGTAAGCAGGGACATACTGACTGATTACAAAAAATGATGTTTTAAAGTTAACTTTTTTAAAGAAGCCAGTTGTGTGATAGAGGGAGGTAGGGTTGAGTGTGAATACAGGCTTTGTCCTACCCTTTTATTGGGTTTAGAAACCATTAGGAGTTGTTTATTAGTGAATTGAAGGTTTCTGTAGGGGGTATAGGAGTGTAGGACAGAAAGGAGAAAGGGTCAGTTATCTTTGTTGTATATTAGTTTATGAGCGAACGTTACTTGGGTGTAATGAAGGAAACATAGGAATTCAAGCCAGTTTAATTCTTAAATGGCTAGACAATGGTGAGTTTTATACGGTAGTCCAATGGCAAATGTTGCTATTTTATGGCAACATGATTGTAGTTTGTTGCTTAGGGATGTATGTAGATTAGTAAAAATGGGGGAACTTTATAGAAGGGATGGACTGAAGAGGGTGTTTGCCAGCTTTATTAACTTTATTTTTGTAGGTTTGTCAATGTATGACTTCTTTCTATGGAATTTGCCTAATTTAAAGCGTGTTTTTATGGTGTTAAGAATATGCTGCTCATAGGGTAGTTTGGCATTTATAGTAATGCCTAGTAATTTTGCTGACTTCACTATTTCAATCTTTGTCCTGTTTTGGCAGTAAATTATAAACTCATATGGAGATGGTTTAGATGAGAACAATAATAGCTTGGATTTTTTAGGATTTAGAAGAAGTTTTGCTTCACCTAGTCAAGTTTCTAAGTTTGTAAAGGCACTTTGTGTTATTTTTTGGAGGTCAGAGAAGTTATTGGAAGAGGATGTAATAGAATCATCAGTGCATTGAATGATTGAACTTTGAGAGGAGACTAAATGAAGATCATTTATAAATACATTAAATATCAAAGACCACATAATTGACCCTTGTGGAACGCCTGTTTTATTGACTATACATCCAGATTGTTTATTTTGCCATTTAAATGATTGTTGTCTGTTGTTCAGATAGTTAGAGGACCAGATAAGGGAATGTTGGGACCATCCTACAGTTGCAAGTCATTGAATTATAATTTAATTTGTGAACTTCTTCAGAAAGTTATTGAATTAGTTTCGTATATGATATTGTATCAAATGCTTTGAACAAGTCTAGTAGAAGGTACTGATGTTTGTAGACCTGTGTCCAAAGCCTTGTTCACAGCATCAGTAAAGGACAGAAGGGCTGTTATAGTACTGTGTGCAGGTCAAAAACCATGTTGAGTAGATGCAAGGAGACTGTTATCACACAGGTGTTTTTACTAGCTGAGTTTATACACATTTTTCTAATATTTTGGATAAGAGAGAAAGAATGGAGATGAGAAGATAGTTGGTTAAGTCATTTGTGGTTTCACCTTTGTCCAAAGGGGTTACAATTGACTTTTTCCAGATTTGAGGGATTATGGACTCAGAGATGTATCTATTAATTAAAATAGCGACTAGGTAGGCGATTGCTTTGGCACCAAGTTTCAAATATTCGGTGGGGAAGATATCAGCAGATAAGGCGCATGGTTTTACTTTATTTAGTATTTTGAGTACTAGGGAGGGGGGCACGGGTTTTAGGGAGAAAATTGGAATTGTCGGGGTGTTGTTATTTATTTCAGAATATTGTGAAGGGTGTGAGTTGAAATCCTTGGGAGTTGAGGTGGTTGTACTGTTGCTGGGGGGTTTGTTGGTGTTGGGTGGGGGTTTGTTAAGTTAGCAATGCTATCTATGAAGTGAGAGTTGAAGATATGAGCTATTTTTGGAGGGTTCCCTTTTTCTTTTATATCTTATACAGGATATAACTTTATATTGCATAAGCAATATCATAGTATAGCAGCAATATCAATATCTATAGCAATATCAGTAGCAGCAATTATCATAATGATGAACATATTAAGTTTGGCGATTCCATGAGAGTCCCCAAAATCCTAATATCCTGTCTCACGCTCACACACACACACCCAGACAGACACACACACACACACACACACACACACACACACACACACACACACACACACACACACTTATTTTATACATGGATGTAACAAAATTACAGTAAAAAATAGATTGTTATACAGATGTTTCACAGAAGTATGACAGCAGTAAAAATCCTTTCAGCCAACAGGTCAGTCCAAGAACAAGCATTTCCCAACATAAAATTAAAATATTCACAGAAAAAAATATATTTTTCCCTAGACAAATAAAGTAGTGTAAGGTTTTCTTCAGAAAGCTATTTATTTGCCCAGGCTTGGAAGGATCGCTAGCAGAGAATCAGTTTCACGCAATCCATGGAGAGTACTTTGATAGCAAGGAAGTTCTTAAGTGATTAGTACACAAGCTATCTTTTTATAAGTCTCTACTGAAGTCACTGTCAGTTTGGGCATGTGCAGGGTGCCCTAAAGCTTTGAAAGCTGTTTGGTGGTCATATCCTAGGCAAGAGTATAACTCAAATAGCTCAGTCCACTGCAAAAGTGATATGATATTGAATGTCAGTCTCTTTCACTTTAACTTCCAGTGCAGAAAATTCTACCACAATTGATAAAGATCAAAAAGTGGAAGGAAAGGAAATGTAGTGGGAAGAGCCAGAAAGCTCCCCTGACTCAAAATATAAATGAGTAGCAGATAATACTTGAGACAAAAATTATCCCCTTAGCTTTCCACAGAAACTGTGTCATGTCGCTTGGTTGAATTCCTGACAAAATGTGCACATAAAGGTTATTAGGCTTTTACTATAAGGAAACTAAACACAAAATCCACCTGTTGGAAAGTGGAAAAGCTATACAAAATGCACATGTTTTGAAGAGATTGGTATGTCATAAGGATAAGGGCTTAGGTCCAATGGCAAGAAAGAAAGAAAAGCTTTCTGACATCAAAAAAGCAGAAAGCCGTTTTACACACAATGAAAGATAATGAAACAGAGGAGGAAGAAAGATAGAAAAAAATACACATACTGAGTATTCACATACTACAATGTTGTATCTTTCGGCTTTTCCCGGTTAGGGGTCGACACAGCGGAACTCCGGTCCGTTAATGATTGGCAGTAGATTTTTATATACCGAGTTGCCAGCTCTGACGCACAACCTTCAACGAAGGTACGCCCATTCACGCATGTTTCTGCACAGAAGACGCTTTAGCTGAGAATCGAACAGGACAACGTCATACTGTGAAGCGACAACGCTACCCCAGCACCACCACCGCAGTATATTCACATACTACAATGCTTCTGACAAATAAGCCTAAACTGAAAAATGCACTCTGGGGCTATTTTTTTCCGATCCATGTGTGAAGCATAGCACAACTCAATAGGAAGCATAGCATGCATGATGGGAAAGGAAGGGTTCTGGACAGTCTTAGGAGCATTTCATCTGCTGAGTGGTCCTAATAACTTTGGCATCAGTCCTGCTCATAGAAGAAGATAGACCTCTTCTTATTAAATCATAGATGAAAGTTATGTACTTAATGTAATAATAGATCTGTGTTATCTTATTTTCATCTGATTCAATGTGTTGGTTGTCTGATCCAGTCAGATCCGAACTTGGCGCCTTATAACATAGCATTGGGTCCAAGAGCTCTGACTCCTCCCCTACCCACAATTACCTTGTCCAGCCTGAATTACCTCAGATTGAGTTTGCTGGTTGATTCCAATTGGTCATAAATTATGTAGGAAATAATGGAGAAAAGGAGAAAAGATTTGAGGAAACCCGCTACAGAAACAAGGTGGAAAAATGGTCAGACAAGGTCCAAACAAGGTCTGCTCAATCACTAGAAACCACCACAATGATAACGTTCAACGAGCCAGAAGGTAGTTGAACCAATTGAAAATAAGACAACACATCTTTATTGTTATGGTAAACACCTTTATTCGATCCACATAAAATTGTTCTGATTCAACATGTGAGACACATTCCCAAGCTACCTAAACAGGGATCTATAAGGTCTCACTGTGTAGGAATAATCCACAAAACAGGACCTTGCCTTAGACACATGCTGTTCAGGCTTTGTTTTAGAAAAGGATACAAACAATTGTACTGTCTTTCTGAAACCCTCAGTACAGTGTGCATACAATCTAAGTTGCCTATGTAGGATATATTTTTTGTTAGCAAAGTTTGGAAACAATACTGGCAAATCAATTTATTGGGTCAGGCTAGATTCTGAAGCTACCTTGGAAGAAAAGAGGGGTGTATCCTCAGTGAAACTCTGTTCTTATGAAAAATAAGGAATGGAGGTTTGCATGAAAGTGCTTGTAATTCTAAGACATGTTTTGCTGATGTAATGGCAGCCAAGAAAATAATCTTCCATGAAAGAAACTTTAATATGATGAAGCTGCAGGCACAAAGGGTTTCTGGTTTAGGGATTGAAGTAAATTGTAATATCCCAAGGATAGACCGGTCATGAACCGGGGGTGGGGGGGGGGTCTCAATAAGAATGTTCCTCTAAAAAAGGCCTTGGTTACTTTAGGAGAAGCAACAGAGGTATCATTATGTTCTATGTGAAAACTTGAGATGTCGGCTGTCTGGACTTTGACTGTAGAGTAACAACAGCCTGCATTAAATAGTTCAGAAAGAAACTCCAAAATCTCTAGTAAAGGAGCTGAAAAGAGGTCTAACCCATTTGAACAGGCCCATACAGAAAAACCTTTCCATTTACTTTTGTAAATCTTCTTGGATGAATCCCTTTGAGAGGAAGAGATTATATGGACTAAAGTGACACAAAGGCTGGCACCTCTAGCAATCGAAAAAGTGGAGAAATCACACTGTGACTTTTAAGGCCTGGAGATCTGATAGAATTAACCTGGATGGGTGACTGAGGAGATCCAAGATGGGATCCAGAACCCATGGTGGGTGCAGAAGATGAGGCCAAAGAAAGGAAAACATATCTGCCAAGGCCAAAAGGAGGCAATGAGGATTACCTAGGTCTATTGCTCCACGGCTTTCTGAATGAATTTGGTGAAGACGGGAACTGGTGGAAAAGCATAAAGTAGACCTGGAGCCTAAAAATGTACTAGAGCATCTTCAGGTGATTGTCCCTGTGGAGAGATGATGGTGAAGCAACATTTGCATTAGTTGTTGAGGTAGGAAGCTAAGAGGTTATGACATTCAACTGAAATTTATTCAGGTTGATTAGTGACATGTTACAATTTTTATGTACACAATAACAAATATTGTTTTTTGGATGTTTTAGCTGGCTTTTTCATGCATATTTATGTATTTTTCTATATGTACATGTGAATTTGAGTATTAAGTCAATAGGAAAGTGTATATAAATTTTTTACACAATTTATACAATTTTTAGGTACGTGTGTTATAGAAATGAGAATTATATCAGGTGACATTGTGTCATGTGAGGTGACTGAACATGTGACTATGAATCTGGTTTTAAATATGGCTACCATTCTTTTAACTAGTGTCTGATGAAGCTGAGTGTAAGAATACTTGACGAAAGAGCTAACCATAAAAGTTTAAGAATTGCTGTTGCCTGCCTATTTTTTGTTGTTTTTCAGAAGCTAAAAGGTTGCAGGAAGGCTGGCCCTAGCAGCTTAAAATCTCCATTACATCTGTTCTGTTGAGAGACTACTCGTGTGCAACAGTATAGTTCTGCTCAATTTGTCCAGCAGAATATTGGACATCACAGATACGTGCATTGCTATGAGAAAGTGGTTTGAAGACATCACCCACTGACAAAATCAAATTGATTCCCAGAAAGAGGGTATGAGTGTGTTCCACCTTGTTTCTTGATGTACCAAACCACTGACATGTTGTCCGAGTAGATGGCAATCACATCCTTGGGTAGGGGGGGGGGGTCCTGAAAAGCTTGCAATGTTAGGAGAGGTACCCTCAACTCCAAGACACTGATGTGAAGTTTGGCATCTGTTGATGACCACATCCCTTTAACTGTCTTCCCTTTGAAATGCCCCCACACCTGAATGGAGGTGTCCGTGGTGATTGTGGCTTTGGGGGAAGGGGGTAGAAGGGTCTGCTCTGAACAACTGTCTGGGATATAATCCATCACAGTATATGATCCCTGAAAACCTGTGTCAGATAAATCCTGTTGGGAACAGGTTGAAGTTTTTCTGACCATTGTACAACTAGTGGTCACTGCAGAACTCTCATGTGACATCTGGCCAAAGTAACCAGAGTTACAGAGAAGGCCATTAGTCCTAACAGTCAAAGAATGAGTCATGCTTCAGGTCAAGGGTGACTTAACACTTGGAGGGTTACAGACTTTAAAGATTTGACTCTTGCCAGGGGAAATTTTGCTATCTGATGTACAATGTCTATGTGGCAGCCAATGAGTTCTGTGCTCTGAGAGGGGAATACTTTGCTTTTGTTGAAATTTATTGATATCCCCAAGTGGGTTGTCAGGGATAAAAATACTGACTGGTGTTGTAACAGTAAATCCCTGGAGGGAGCAGTTAGAAGCCAGTTATCTACATATGGGAAGACCTGGATCCCTTGTAGCTGGAGATAAACTGTTACGACTGCCATTACCTTGGTGAACACACAGTGCGCTGTGGTGAGACCAAATGGCAGAACTCTAAACTGATAGTAATTGGCTCCAGGCTGGAAACGGAGGAAGCTCTGGAATGCCTCTTGGTCTTGATATGATATCAGATGTCCCTGAGGTTGATAGAGGGTATCCAATTGTCCTTCCCCAAAAGACGTAGAATGGACACTACCATGATCATCCAGAATTCGGACATATTGATTTATATTGTTGAGATCCAACATTGATTTCAGGTACCCTGTCTTTTTTGGAACTGAAAAAAACTTGGAATAGACTCTGAATCCTAGCTGGTCTGGGGGGGACCATGGTTAAGTCATACTATCACTACTATATTTGTTACTGATAATTAGAAAATTAACCTCAATGGGGCATTTGAAATTAGGACAGTTGTTTTTTTTTTTCTCCCATTAATACCACAAACAAGTGGACAGAATTGGAAAATCAAAACTAAAATAAATTAATTCTCACAAAAACTGAATGTATTAAGAGTTCACTTCTAATACTCTACCATCATTTTTAAGCATGGCTAATACTCTGGACCTTGCCTTAGACACATGCTGTTCAGGCTTTGTTTTAGAAAAGGATACAAACAATTGTACTGTCTTTCTGAAACCCTCAGTACAGTGTGCATACAATCTAAGTTGCCTATGTAGGATATATTCTTTGTTAGCGAAAAAATATTGGTAAATCAATTGGTTGGTCCAGGTTAGATTCTGAATCTAACTTGGAAGAAAAGAGGGATTTGTCCTCAGTGAAACTCTATTCTTATTAAAAATAAGGAATGAAGGTTTGCATGAAACTGCTTATAATTCTAAGACATGTTTTGCTGATGTAATGGCAGCCGAGAAAATAATCTTCCATGAAAGAAACTTTAATCTGATGAAGCTGCAGGCACAAAGGGTTTCTGGTTTAGGGATTGAAGTAAATTGTAATATCCCAAGGATAGACCGGTCATGAACCGGGGGGGGGGGGTCTCAATAAGAATGTTCTTGTAAAAAAGGCCTTGGTTACTTTAGGAGAAGCAACAGAGGTATAATTATGTTCTATGTAAAAACTTGAGATGTCGGCTATCTGGACTTTGACTGTAGAGTAACAACAGCCTGCATTAAATAGTTCAGAAAGAAACTCCAAAATCTCTAGTAAAGGAGGTGAAAAGAGGTCTAACCCCTTTGAACAGGCCCATACAGAAAAACCTTTCCATTTACTTTTGTAAATCTTCTTGGATGAATCCCTTTGAGAGGAAGAGATTATATGGACTAAAGTGACAGAAAGGCTGGCACCTCTAGCAATCGAAAAAGTGGAGAAATCACGCTGTGACTTTTAAGGCCTGGAGATCTGATAGAATTAACCTGGATGGGTGACTGAGGAGATCCAGGATGGGATCCAGAACCCATGGTGGGTACAGAAGATGAAGCCAAAGAAAGGAAAACATATCTGCCAAGGCCAAAAGGAGGCAATGAGTATTACCTAGGTCTATTGCTCCACGGCTTTCTGAATGAATTTGGTGAAGACGGGAACTGGTGGAAAAGCATAAAGTAGACCTGGAGCCTAAAAATGTACTAGAGCATCTTCAGGTGATTGTCCCTGTGGAGAGATGATGGTGAAGCAACTTTTGCATTAGTTGTTGAGGTAGGAAGCTAAGAGGTTATGACATTCAACTGAAATTTATTCAGGTTGATTAGTGACATGTAACAATTTTTATGTACACAATAACAAATATTGTTTTTTGGATGCTTTAGCTGGCTTTTTCATGCATATTTATGTTTTCTTTCTATATGTACATGTGAATTTGAGTATTAAGTCAATAGGAAAGTTTATATACATTTTTTACACAATTTATACAATTTTTAGGTACGTGTGTTATAGAAATGAGAATTATATCAGGTGACATTGTGTCATGTGAGGTGACTGAACATGTGACTATGAATCTGGTTTTAAATATGGCTACCATTCTTTTAACTAGTGTCTGATGAAGCTGAGTGTAAGAATACTTCACGAAAGAGCTAACCATAAAAGTTTAAGAATTGCTGTTGTATGCCTATTTTTTGTTGTTTTTCAGAAGCTAAGAGGTTGCAGCAAGGCTGGCCCTAGCAGCTTAAAATCTCCATTACATCTGTTCTGTTGAGAGACTACTCGTGTGCAACAGTATAGTTCTGCTCAATTTGTCCACCAGAATATTGGACATCACAGATACGTGCATTGCTATGAGAAAGTGGTTTGAAGACATCACCCACTGACAAACTCAAATTGATTCCCAGCAAGAGGGTATGAGTGTGTTCCACCTTGTTTCTTGATGTACCAAACCACTGACATGTTGTCCGAGAAGATAGCAGTCACATCCTTGGGTAGGGGGGTCCTGAAAAGCTTGCAATGTTAGAAGGGGTACCCTCAACTCCGAGACACTGATGTGAAGTTTGGCCTCTGTTGATGACCACATCCCTTTAACTGTCTTCCCCTTGAAATGCCCCCACCCCTGAATGGAGGTGTCCGTGGTGATTGTGGCTTTGGGGGAAGGGGGTAGAAGGGTCTGCCCTGAACAACTGTCTGGGATGTAATCCATCACAGTATATGATCCCTGCAAACCTGTGTCAGATAAATCCTGTTGGGAAGAGGTTGAAGTTTTTCTGACCATTGTACAACTAGTGGTCACTGCAGAACTCTCATGTGACATCTGGCCAAAGTAACCAGAGTTACAGAGAAGGCCATTAGTCCTAACAGTCAAAGAATGAGTCATGCTTCAGGTCAAGGGTGACTTAACACTTGGAGGGTTACAGACTTTAAAGATTTGACTTTTGCCAGGGGAAGTTTTGCTATCTGCTGTACAATGTCTATGTGGCAGCCAATGAGTTCTGTGCTCTGAGAGGGGAATACTTTGCTTTTGTTGAAATTTACGATATCCCCAAGTGGGTTGTCAGGGATAAAAATACTGACTGGTGTTGTAACAGTAAATCCCTGGAGAGAGCAGTTAGAAGCCAGTTATCTACATATGGGAAGACCTGGATCCCTTGTAGCTGGAGATAAACTGTTACAACTGCCATTACCTTGGTGAACACACAGTGGGCTGTGGTGAGACCAAATGGCAGCACTCTGAACTGATAGTAATTGGCTCCAGGCTGGAAATGGAGGAAGCTCTGGAATGCCTCTTGATCTTGATATGATATTAGATGCCCCAGAGGTTGATAGAGGGCATCCAATTGTCCTTCCCCAAAAGACGTAGAATGGACACTACCATGATCATCCAGAATTCGGACATACTGAATTATATTGTTGAGATCCAACATTGATTTCAGGTTCCCTGTCTTTTTTGGAACTGAAAAAAACTTGGAATAGACTCTGAATCCTAGCTGGTCTGGGGGGGACCATGGTTAAGTCATACTATCACTACTATATTTGTTACTGATAATTAGAAAATTAACCTCAATGGGGCATTTGAAATTAGGACAGTTGTTTTTTTTTTCCCATTAATACTACAAACAAGTGCACAGAATTGGAAAATCAAAACTAAAATAAATTAATTCTCACAAAGACTGAATGTATTAAGAGTTCACTTCTAATACTCTGCCATCATTTTTAAGCATGGCTAATACTCTCCTATGTTTAAAGACTCACAGTAAGAAAAATGGTAGTTGCATCAAAATGACTCGTAACAAGAAATAAAAAACAATTCTTAGATATTTTTCCCTTGCTAAACAGTACTTTTAAAGTGTCCATTATACATTTTCTCACACAACGTCTGATCAATTCCCTCCTCAGGTGATAAACATATAATATGCTTCATACATAGTTAAAACTATGACTTATTGGCAGCACTGGATACTGTTAGCATAGGACACTACAACTACCTGCAGAACCAGATTTGTCCTGTCTACAGGAAATGGTTAGCTGTACTTTTAGCACATGAGATTTCATCAAACGGTGTTTCACTCAAACGCTATTTCATTTAAACACTCAGCAAAAAGGTAATAAATTATAATCTGTTGATAAGGGTTTGGATAGAGTAATGTGACAAATGCTGTGAAGGCCTTAGCTACAAATATTGTTTTCAGAGATTTTTGCAGCTACAGTTGCATTGTAATAACCAATATGCAAACACAAGTCACTGGAAACATAAATATCCACTATAAAGGAAGCTTAAAAATGCTAGTAAAAACTTTTGCCTAGTAAAAGGCTTCTTCAGGCATTTATGGGTAGCAGAATCTGTACTTATACAATAGCATAATCATGTGATCAAACAATCAGGCTTGTTTATGGTACTCTTTAAGTAAAGGTTTTAAAGAAACATAGCCATTTAGTCCATGTGCAATAAGTGCTCCTAGATGTAAAATCCAATTAAATTCTTTTTTCAGTTTGGTCATTAACATTTCCCCCACGTATATTGCCATTAATAACTTTCAAGACAGAAAACTTAAAACTATGTTTAGGTCGTTTATCTTTAATATGTTTATATAGGGCATTTGTGATTACTTCTCTTCTAATCTCAGACAGATGATTGCAAATGCGGTCTTTTAGTCTTTGATTTGTTTTCCCCACATAATATGCTTGGCATAAAATACATCTAACCAAATAAACAACATCTCGAGTTTTGCAGTTACCAAATCAACAAATCAAGATGTTAATGACCAAGCTGAAAAAGAAGAATTTAATTGGATTTTACGTCAAGGAGCACATATTGTACCTGGACTAAATGACTATGTTTCTTTAATACCTTTAGTAAAAGAGTACCAGAAATGAGCCTAATTGTTTGATCGTGTGATTATGCTATTGTATAAGTACAGATGCTGTTACCCATCAGTATGACTGAAGAAGCCTTTTACTGGGTGAAAGTTTTTAACTAACATGTTTAAGCTTCCTTTATAGTGAATAAACATTATTTGCTTTTTAACTGTTCATGGTTCCAGTGACTTTTGTTTGCTTAGCTGTTTTTTATTTTTGAAGTCACTGGATTTACTTGCGTTACTGGCTGTGTTCTGTTTTGTGCATTGTAATAACCTCCTCCCTATCTTCAGTGAAAGTATTAAAGATAGTTGTCAGGTGTTCAGTTTAAATAAATACTACAGACCGTTGGATGAGATGGGGTTATAACTCTTTTTCTTTCACACAGTAGAAAAATGGGTATATATGCGGGAATGTTAAATATGTGAATGAATGTAACTGGAGGGTGTTGGATACAAGACTTCATCTGGACCAAAAGCTGCATCTCAAACAATTGTATTCATAAAAGCAGTGAGTGCTGACCAAAACATATATGCACACCATGTTAAGCATGTGGTCATTTCACTAGCATGATTCACAATCAAGGACCAAAATAATGGTAGTGTGATAAGATGTTTCCTCGAATCACATACTGGGGTATATACTATACATTTGCGCTCCATTTGCATCGATGACAGAATTAATCTCTTCAGACTTTGGCAACAGGATCTTCCTCTTTGTTGCTGACACAGCAGAAAGTGTTCATGACAATCTGAAGTCATGCACAGCTGGCATATATCAGAGAGCTGAATCCACCCCCCCCACTCCCCGCATAGACAGACACACACACACACACACACACACACACACACACACACACACACACACACACACACACACACACACACACAAGTGATAACCACATTGTAGATATTATCGTTGCTGGCCATCTATTCTGTTGACATTTGCAAAGGGTCTGTTGCATTTCCAAAAACACACACACACTTGCCAAGTGCATCAGGGACTTTGATGTGTCACGGATATCTGGCCAGCCCCAATAACCATTATGCATTACACATATGGGTGTCATAGAAGCCACTAGTATTTTCATGTAACGCTTAATATCAGTAGATGGTTAGCAACTGCAAATGAATCTTCCTGCTATCTTAAGTATGTGCTGTGCAGAGGCCATCAACAGTTGCCTTTCCTGCTTTCTTGCCACGATACACACTGTGCAACAGTGACTGCTACCACAGTGCATTTTACATTGACTTATCTAGCAAATGCCTTTCCACGTGGGAGTATTGCGGTATGCATATGACTTATGTTACACTCATTTCCTTCTACTGTGCTCCATTCCAACTTTGCTCACTGTCAAGACCAGAGGTGAGGCATAAGAATTTCTAATTGTTTGGCCATGACTGCAGGTGATGTGAAGTTTACATATATTAAAATGACAGAATCTATTGGTATTGTACTTCCCATTAATGGAAGGTATGTATCACTAGTGGTATGAAAAAGTAATGTGTGGTTCACTTAACTATCCACTGACTTACTTATGTTTCTATTTAACTTTGTTAACCAGGTAAATTAACTTGTCCAAAGACCATTTTCAGCCATGACCTAGCCAACAGGCAGTAACAAGTTTTCAAAATGGCATTTACAAAATAGAGTATTTCCAATTTGCAGCTGCATTTAGGTTATATTGTAATCAACAACTACAGTTAGATAACGTCTATAGTTGTGCTTCTACATGAATATTTACACAAATCATCACATTCAGTATGGGCAAACTAGCACTAAAGCAGATCAATACATACTATAGTCTGGCTTTTGAATGAATGTTATTTACACTTATCAATGTACTTAATACAAGGAGGCCAGCACTATTTATTTACATATTTACACTGGTTACATAGCTGCCCTCTGTATCATTATGCTGCCACATTGCTGCATGTAGTATTATTTTTAGTAGGATAGCCGAAACACCAATTCCCTAGATCTAACCTGGTCCCCTATAACAAATGCACTTAGTTTAGTAGTTTTTTGTATTTTGTCTGGTAGGGTATTCCATGCTACAGGAAGTTTTGTAGAACATTCTTTCTGCTGTGGCCATGGTATATAAGGGTTATTGTAGCTGCAAGGTATGTTAGCATCTCAGATTATACAGGGAACATTTGATTAGTAGTGTGTTTTTAGAAGTTGGTTGTGGTTTTTATTTCATAGATTGTTAGTTATTTATAAAAAAATATTCAGTTGCTAGCTCAACTGGTAACCATCTGGTTTTCTGTTTGGTATCACAGTGGTGTTCTTTCATGTATGGACAATGATTAATCTGAGTATTTTCTTCTTGCATGTTTAAAGGGTAGTAATATTTTGCAAGAAATTTAGACAGATCAGTGGTAGACCATACTCAAGACATGAAATGTAGAAATTTTTGGCAACTGCAGTAGTAAGCGGGTGGGAGTTACTACAGGATACTTTAGAAGTTTGCAAACCTGCTGTTCTGCATGTCTGGCAAAGCATAGCTTGTATCTAACAATCTC